>NW_022196892.1:875988-885763 GCF_008632895.1 Mastomys coucha | reverse complement strand
AAGGAAGGAAGGAAGGAAGGAAGGAAGGAAAGAAGAAAGGAGAGGGGAGAGGAAGGGAGGGGAGGGGATGGGGATGGGGAGAGGCGGGATGGCTGTGCTGAGTCCACCAGGGCTGCCTTAGAACTAACCCAGAAGATGCTTGCTAACTTTCCTATCTCCCTTCCTTTCTAGACAAGTCTAAACAGATCCCTTTTCTGTCTTTATGAAATGAAGTGTTAGCACCACTCATTCACCACTAACTGAAGAGACAGCCATTGCACCAGTATTCCTGGCACGCTTTCTAGTTTTCTGTCCTAAGACTGGTTCTTCAGCAATGTGAGCATCCTCACAGCATCCAGTGTTAAGAAAGAGAAGCACACAGTAAGTGGCTTGCATAAAAGAGTAGTGCCTCCGGGGACTGTGGCAGGTACAGAGACAGCCACAGTGTTACCAACCTTTCTTTACCATCTGTGGGTCTCTAATCAAAGTTTGTAATTATTTGTAAAACTAAATAAACAAAAATTAGGCCTAATAAGTACCAGCAAGAAATGTCCCTAAGAAATGGAGCCTCTGCAGTTGTCATACAGATCAGTGAGCTGTTCTTGGCAGAGGCTTTAAGACCAAGCTTGATAGCACTGCTGTCTGCTAGTCCCAACCTACTTCCTACATGCCTTCTTCACACAGAAAGAAATGGTCATAAGGCAGCACAGGGAGCCTCTGTTAGAGCTTTGCAGAGTGGTTGGGTATGGCAGGCTCTGCTCTTAGCATTCTCATTCCAACAGTGAAATCAGCCTGGCTTCTCCATCATCAACTCCTTGACTTTGACACCTTTGCATTTTCTACTAAATACAAGAGTCTGCTAATTGGCCCCCTTTCCACTATACTGAACATGTTAGGATTAGAGCCTGGGTTCTGGTGACCTCAACAAGCCAGGTTTACACACCTGTCTTGAGAAGCCCAAATAAGTCAGGGTGAGAAGCAGAGAAAGAAGATATAGTCCATGTGCCCACACTGAGAAGAGGCACAAGTACAAAGACCCAGTGATTTTCCCAAGCCCATCTTCAGGGCCCTAAGATGGTATTTAGATTTAGATAGAGAAAGGTACAAATAACTATATAGTCCTGATGGAAGCATGCAGTGCCTACCTTCAGTATCTGAGATCCAGTCTCTAAAGGTGGTCTGATAAAGTGACAGAATTGTCTGAAATCTCTTTCTGGGAGACCTACTTTTTTACTCCCTGCATGAGATCCCTGGAGAAATCTGATTTCATGGGGATCATTGTTTCAATACTCTAAAGCCAGGAAGGAGAGCAGAAACATCCCTCCTTAGGATATTCTCTCTCCTGCCAGGACAGTTACACTGTCTCAGCACTCCACAAACTGTGCCATGCCTACCATAATCTGTCATTGTGATATTCTGTTTCAAATCACATAGTTCTTTGTTGCCTTCTAAATAAAATCTCCAGATGGCAGAGCCTTAGTCTACCATTATGTTCCTGCCAATCACATGGCTTAGCACAAGACTCTACACATGAAAGGAAGTGAGGAAGACAGTAACAGACTCCTTCCAAAGAAAAGCTCTGCTAAGTCTCTCCCTATCCCAAGCTCAGATTCAAGGACACTTCCTCGCCATCATGTGTTCTTCATTATCAAGAGGAAATTTCACCTTCCTGAAGGGATCATTATTATTGAACATATATGAAACCAAACAGCCCAACATAAACACCAAATACTTTGTTTTAAGATAACCAAACTTTGGTAATAACTGTAAATTTAGTGTTGTGGGGCTGTGTGGATGGTCGAGGCATGGTTTGCTGAGGCTGTGTACATTTGGTGTCAGGGCATGGGTCATCAAACACCACCTAATGCATTTTAAATGTGCTATGATTTTATCTGTCCCCTGATACAAGCTTATTTAACTTATTTGCTTACTGTATGTGAACATTAGTGAGTCAAATTAGAAACATCAACCATAGAAATCATATAATGATATAGTTCTTTCTTTAGATATTACAATATAGCAGGAAATTTTTATGATGTAATATATAATATTGTATAGCATGGGAATAGCACCATATTGCTCCTTTCTAAAACTTATTCTTTCCATGGGCATTGATTTTAGATATAGAATTGTCTTCTCTCAGCTCTTTCCAATTGATAAATCACAGAACTGTATATGTGAAACTCTCCTAACATTCACTTCCAGATTTCCAAGCAATTATATTGAACAAGACGTTGATCTTCTCTGGAAAAATAAACTTTCCATTGATATGTTCATGTAAGAAAAACACATTATAAAACACATTTTATTATCTACTGCTCTTAAACAATAAAACTGCCTGACATCACTCAAAAACACCCCACTAAGCCCACATTTTCTTAGAATATCATTTCTTTATTTAAATAAGCTAAATTTCTTAAGCTTTACTTCTCTCTCTTCCTACAGCTAGCTTTGCATGTAGACAAAGTGCACTGTTCTTAGATGTTGTCAGTAATTTGTGAATCCTGTTTTAGATATTCTCTAAAGCAACTATGTGGATATTTTTTAAAATGTTCTCTGATTACTTACTTGGAGGTAGAAAACTAGGCCTGATCTAGTGTACTTAGTGTATGCAAAGGCATTTTAGCAAATGATTAGTTCCTATTTATAATTTGTATAGCTATTTTAGCTGTTTAAGCTTTTCCCTTTATATTAAAATAAAATAGATAGTGTCTTATTGTAGAGTGTATTAACTTGTTAAAAACGTGTACTTGGTATCTTATTCACAAGTTTCTGCCCAAAGTGATTTTTAGTGTATTCCTCAACATGGGATAACCACAGTATCCAGGGTTCTCCATTCCCAAGTACCAGTACATTTGCACTAGCCTGCTTACAGAGCAGGACAAGCATGTGGGAGGGTTCTAGAAAGGGCCTCCCAGGAAACAGCAGCTCCAGGAAGCAAGCCTCCCTCAGTGAGGCAAACAGAGAGAAATAACTTTTAAAATAACATGCTGCTCAAGGCTCTGAAGAGGAAAATCATCTAATGTGTATATAAAGATCAATTTATTAGATAGCTTACAGAATCAGAGGCTTCAAAGTCCCACAATGGCCACCTGCACTCGGATAGCTTGAGGAACCAGTAACTGCTCCTGCTAGGAAGCTGGAAGGCTCAGAAAAAGAAGCAGCCGTGATACAACTCAGCCCAGGACCAGAGGCCTAGAGCCACTGCTGCAAATCAACACTGAGGCATAAGGACCTGTTACCCAGGTCATAGCAACACAAAAAGTGCAAGCCTTCCCCTTTGTCCTATGTAGGACCACATTTGGCATGGCACTTCCCCTCAGTCCCTGACCCAAGTGTAAAGTTTGTCTGGAAACACCTTTACAGACACACCTATAAAATGTGCTTTCACAATTTTCTAGGCATCTTTCAGTCCAGTTGAGTTGACAACCAAGATCAACTTCACAAATGGATGTGGCATGTCTCATACCTTTCTAGGCCCTAAAGGTATTATTCTTAGAAAACCCCAGATCCCCTGACTAAAGCAAAGGAACCTATCACATTCTAGCTTCCACAAGCAAAACTTTCCAAAGTCAGGGAGGAAAGCTAAAATGGATTCTAGAAGGGTCTGTGTGTGGCTTGGTTGTGGTTTCTGTGTGGGAGGGGCTTCCTGCTAGGTTGTGCTTTGGCGCTCTTGGACCGTTACAACAGTACTTATTCTTCATCATTTGAGTGATCAGTAATGTATTTTCTTTCCCATTCAGATGTTTTAGTTCATTTACATCAGCTGTTAAAGAGTATGCTGCACATCCCAGGGATAATAGAATGCCTCATGCTTTTAATGAGAAAGATAATTATGTGGTTTTCATCATAATAGTTATTTTTATTTCCCAGTTACTTCCTATAATTTGAGTGATCACTGTCTGCAAATTATAAATGAGGACCTTATTTTTTGAGCCAAAAGCCTGCCAGTTAAATTGACAGATTTTCAATAACAATCTACATTAGGAACCATAAAAGCATCATTACTCTCTTCATTTTCTGCTCTCTCTGCAGCAGTTTCACAAATAATAAATGATACAAGTGAAGGTTAAGAGTAGAGCCATGTCCTTGGCTAAGTCTCAGAACTGGTCATGTGGCTGCGTGCACGGCCATCAGGTTGACTTTTCCTTTTCTGCGTTAGTACATTTCTTTCTTCACTTTCTCATAAACTATACTCAGAAGCTAGAAAATAATAAGATTCTGCAGAACAAGCCACACATATTCCACTTTTTCCAAACATGAAAATGTTTATGTATCATGTCCAAAATAAAAAGTTCTATATTTGTTACAGTAAAAGTTTTGGCTCACTTGTGCTCTGAGTATTTTGAAATAAGGAGCTACCTAACACAAGCCATGGACAGCCACCTCCTTGCCATCAGTAAAGCAGAAGTGGCTGATGTATCTGAGCATCTCTGTATGTGCCACATCCCATTATACTAAGCTTTCATTTGATTTTCACAAAGGCTCCAAGAGACAAGACTCCCATAGTGCCCCTGCCCAGATGCTGGCACTCACGTGTAAAAGGTTACACTGTCCGGGGACAGCAGCTACTAGAGGGGCAACTTTACAGGTGTTCTTGGTAACTCCAGAATCACTGTGCGACATGCCATGAGAATAACTGTGCCACTTCTTTCTAATGTTGATAACCTCTCTTCAAGCAATTCTTAAGCAGAACACCGAAATCTATGTTCATACAGAAAGAGCAAACCACTTGTTTTATGACAAGTTAGGGTGAAAGTTGTCTGTAGTTTTTTTCATGTTTTTAATTTATAAAATACTGTTCAGACATTCCAAAAGGCATTAATTGTCTAACTTTGTTGTACTTTATTTATTTGGTTCTACTAATGAATTGAAATGAATAGAATGGCCTTGTAGGTCATTCTACAATGCTGCTTCCCTTGGCCATAGCAGAAGCAAGCCTAAGCAAGTCTTTACGATCCAAACATCCATGTTACTTTCCCCTGACTTCTTCGCTATCACAGTTAAATACGGTCTGTCAGTCTATATATTCAAAAAGTAGCTTACTTCCTATGTGGTAATTTTTTTTTTTTAGCAGAACTAAAATCAGAACCCAAAAGTAAGCTTGCAAAGGCACAAATGGACTTAAAAGTTCACCAACCTCTTAGCAGGGTTCTGTATTATACCAGGGAGTGTCGGGAAGAGTAAAGGAACCAAGGTTTAGAGAGAAAGCTAGTGACGGGCTCGATACATTCTCCTCACTCAAGAGGCGCCTGAGTCAGAACAGTTCCCAGAAACCCTTTGGATTATTTCAGGAGATTTTTTTTTTCTTTTTTACTTTTCCATGTTCAAAGCCCAAGTTTCACATGTCTTTTCTGTCCTAAAGCAAGCTTTTAAGTCACTCTTCCACTTTCCAGTGGAGGAGCCAGACTTTGCAAAGAAAGGCTCCAAAGGCAGGGCCTGGGGAGGAGCGTAATCTTTGGTGAGGAATAAGGGCACCAAGGTGTTGCTTTCCACTCATGCGCAGAAGCGTGGCCTTAATGTAAAACTCAGAGGATGGGTTGGAGGGCTGACTCAGCCACGAAGAGCTCACACTACTACTGAAGACCCAGGTTCAGTTTGACTCCAACTGCAGGCTTCCTCAGGCCTCCTTCAGTGTCTGCACCCATGTGCACATACTTCCCGACACATAATTGAAATTTTAAAGTAAAACTAATCCAGTTTTATCTGTGATGACCCATATCATCACTGAGATCCATGGTTCTCATTTGTGTGACTGACCATCTTACATTAATAAGGCAGACCATTATTGGAGACAGAAGGTAACCTTGCCTCACGGAGGAGTGAAATTGCAGCAGAAGCAGAGCGTTCTTCTGAGACACGCTTGAAGCACAAGTTCACATTCATTGTTTCTCGGTGGGTTCTAGATGTTTGCAACTAAGAACCTGTGAACGTTTCCTCAGATGCTGTGCCTTCTCTACAAAGCATTCCTCCCAGAGACCCAGAGAAATGGCTTCTCTTCTCAATTTAACTACTTTATTAAGAGTGTTTTCACTCAACAGAATTCTTTCTTTAAAATGTTTGATTAAGCATTTTTTAGTGTAGTCATAACCACTGTCATCCCAAAAGATGACAGTCCCAGCCAGCAGCCATTTCTATCACCCTCACCATATTCTGGACAGATGCTGGTCTCAGTGTCTTCTCTCTTCCTGTCCTGGACATTTCATACAGATGGAACCATCGTATGTGACCTTCTGTATCTGATTTCTTTTGTTGAATGTATACATCATAACATTTGATGCATTCTGTATAAGGATTCTCTAGAGGAACAGAACTGACAGAACATACATATACATGCACACACATTATATATACATATGTATATAATATTACATATGTATAATAATACATATTATATATAAAATATACATACACATACATATGGCTGTCTAGCAATAGGAAACCCAAGAATACAGTTCTTTTTAGTTCACAAGGCTGGGTGAATATGCTGGGTGCCATCAGTATATGCTGAAATCCCAAAATCCCAAAGAAGCAGGGTCTAATGCCAATGAAGGAATGAACTTACCCCTGAGAGTGAAGGCAAACAAGGAGAGAAGAGCTTCTCCCTTCCATGTGTTTTATTTAGGTTGCCACTCAGAGTGACCCTGATTAAAAGTGGCTCTTCCCACTTCAAAAGATTTGAACTAAAGATGGGTCTTCCCACTTTAATGATTTACTTAAGAAAAACTCCCTCACAGATGTGCCCAGCTGCTTGGGTTTTAGTTCATTCCAGATATAGTCAAGTTGACAACCAAGAATAGCCATCATACCATGCCTGAATCCTTTCTATGACTCTACTGTATTTCCTTATTCATTTATCAGCTGGAGTTTGGACTGCTTCTATTTTGGGCTGTTAAAATGAGGACACTATGAACTTTCATGGCCAAGTTTTCCTGTACGCATGTGTTTTCAGTATTCTTGGGTACATATCTAAAAGTAGGATCTCAAAGTCATGGGAAACTCTGCTCATAACTTGGGAAGAGCTGCCACACTCTGTCCCAAGTACCTCCTCTGTTTTCCATTCCCGTAAGCAGTGTCTGAAGGCTCCAATCTCTGCGTGTTCTAATCAGCATTCCTTGTGGTCTGTCTTGTAGTTAAGCCATCCCAGTCGCTGTGAAGTTGTAGCTCACTGATTTTGGTTTGAATTCTTGTAATGACGAATGATATTGAACAGCTTGCTCTACTTATTATCCATCCATTTCTATATCTCTTTGAGACATATGTCTATTCAAGCCCATTGCCTGCTTTTAATTAGATAATTTTATCATTACTCATTTGTAAGAATTCTTAATAGAATTTGAGTGAAACTGGCTTACCAAATATATGATTCAAAATATTTACTCCCACTCTGTGGGCTGCCTTTTTGTTTCCTTATGGTACCTTTTGAAGCATGGACATTTTAAATTTTGATGAACCTGCTATTTTCTTCTGGTGCTGTGCATTTGGTTGTATATCTAAAACGCCAATGCCTGACCTAAGGCTACAAGTATTTACACTGAATGGGTTTTTTTCTGACACTTTTATAGTTCTGACTCTTCAATTATTTTTGTGGCCTATATAGTTAAGTTGATACTTTGTATGGTGTTGGGAGGTGGTCTACCCACATTACTTAACATGGAAATCCAGTGTTCCAGCATAGTTTTGAGAACGTGAGATGTATCTATAACATACATGTATATTCTCTCTGCTGGTACTGTATTATCTCTATCATCCTAACTCTGTCTAAGCTTTGGAATCAAGAAGCATGCCTTCTGCAGCTCCACTCTACACTTTACTTGCTAGGCTAGCTAGCAAGGTTCCCTGCATTTTTTGTATGAATTTGAGAATGTCAGTTTTGGCATAAAAGGCAGTTGAGATCTTGGTAGGGATTTGCCAAAACAAGCCCTCTGTTGCAGGCTTGCTGCCCAGGATGGGGCTAATAGGATATGCTCTGGACCTTTTGGAAGGTGAGCTGCTATGGGAAGTCCTCTGTCATAGGCACTAGACTTTGAATGGTATTGTGAGAAGCAAGTCCCATATTTTTTCTTCTTTCCCTCCCTTGCTTCTCTTGCTTTATGATATAAAAGAACCTCCTTTACCACATGACCCCTGACATGCATCTCTGGCACCCCACCAAAGTCCTAAAGCGTTGAATCTGCCTAGTCTTAAGCTAGAATTTCCAGAATCACCTTTCCTGCTATGTTCATGATCTCCAACACAGCAGTTCATGAGGGAGAGCTGCCTAACAGGGCTGAAATCATTTTGTGAACATTACTATCTCATCCATACTAAGCCTTCAAACTCATAATGTATCTTTCAGTATGTTTTATATGTTTTCCAGTCTTTCATATTTGTCAATCAGTGGTGCTTCATCATTTTCATAGGCAAATTTTAACTTCTTTTGTTAAATTTACTCATAAATATTTTTCTTTTTTATGGAATTGATTTCTGTATTTTGTTTTCATGTGTCCATTGCTAATATATAGACGTATAGTTGGTTTGTATCTTACTACCTAGGTGAACTTGTCTGCTTGTTTGTAGATTTCAATATGTAGGATTACATCTCTGTGAAAAGATAGTTTTACTCCTTCTTTGTGCCTTTATTTCTTTTTCTTGCTTTATAACCTTCATAAATTGTCATTGATGGAATTTTTTCTTAATTCTGTTGATTTTGTACTTTACCTAGTGTGGTCTTACTATTGAAGTCTAATACAGACAAATAACACAAGCTGGGCTCTGTACTTGATGCCAGACATCAATCTTGAGAATTATCCTGGTATCACTGTGCAGGTACCACTGCTAGCACTCTGAGCCATACATTTGGATTGCTGTCATGTCAGACATCACTGCCACCTATGCTGGACATCTAAATTAGACACCTCCAGGTGATAGGGTACTGCTCTGTGGTTGACCTGGATAAGAGCATCTGGTGCATGCCTATGGTCAGGAATTCTTCTCAGTGCTAGAGGTTAAACACGGACAGAGACAGATGAGGTTTCTCTCCTTGGTGGGTTATAGCTGTGAAAAATAGCAAACAGCTATATAGAGGAATCTACGCAACTGTTATAGGAAAAAACAAAATGCAATAGACTGGTAGAGCTGGGCAGCATGACGGATACTTCAGTAATGATCTGGGTGGTCATATTTGAGCTATGATCAAAAACTTAGGACATATCAGATGTGCAAGTAACCTGGGAATGGCATCGTAGGCATCAGAAACACTGGATACAAAGGTTTCGAGAATGAAGCTGGGCAGTGTGATCAAAAGGTAAGTTAGAAGAAGGTGAGATGAGAGAGCTCATGTTTTTAAAGGAGGGCAGCCTCCATCCCAAGGGCAATAGTAAGTATTTGGGACGCTTTGAGTAAGGTATTAAGATAATCATTGACAAGCCTGTAGCATGTCAAAAATGAGTGCAGCAGGCAGGAACAGAACAAGGTATTTTGCTGCTGATTCAGAGTCAAGATGAAGGCAAGCAGTAGACCAATGTTTGAGGTATGGAACTAATATTAACATATTATGTGGAAGAGGAAGCTGGCAAAATTGAGGCTGGCCTTAGATTAAGAAGTTGAGAACCTGGACAGAGAGACATGTGGTTCTGCTATGGAGCTCAACCATTAACTTAGCCTCAAGGTCCTACCACCTGGAGTTATGGGCAGACATTCCATTGAAAACCACACTCTTATGAAGCAGGAAGCCACTTATGGCAGATGAAAATTAAAGGCTCTTACACAAGGAGGGGGGGAGAGGTAGAGGGAGAAGGAGAGGGAGAGGGAGGGA
>NW_022196892.1:873328-875912 GCF_008632895.1 Mastomys coucha | reverse complement strand
GGGAGGGAGGAAGAGAGGGAGGGAGAGAGGGAGGGAGGGAGGGAGCGCTGTCTGTAGCCCTCAACTCATAGGAATGTTTTCTGAAATTGATTTGCTGAGTGCTTGGTAAACTTCTCCTTTGCAATGTTTTATTCATATTTTAATAGAGTTCTTTAATATGAAGCTCAAATATTTTTAATTAAGAAAGAAGTGCAGCCCCTGGGTAATATTGCAGCCACGTAGATAGCTGGTAATTAAACTTCTCTGTATATACAACTGCATTCAAGCCATTATGAATGAGCCATCTTAAGCCTGCAACGTAGCTCTATGCATCTTTAAACAAACAAATGAATAGACTAATCTAATGGGCTTGCAAGCTCCACTTGCAGTGCATATGCTGTCAAAGTGAGAGTGTATGCAGTAGCCAAGAGAAGGTGGGGCTTATGAAAACTGGTCCTCTTCATAAAAAAGACGAAAAGGGAAAGAACCATAAAGTAACTCATAATTTTTACCTTAATCTTCAGATCTCAATTTTTATCTCAAAACTCAATTATACAAGAATACTTTTTGACTGTATTTTAGGCTTTGTTTAATCTAGGCATATGGTTATTCATTTAATTGCCACACCATTTAGCATAATGTGTAAAGGGATTAGATTCGCTGTCTCCCTAGTGTGTTTTAGCCCAGTATTAGAACAGGAAATAGATACCACCATATTTATTAAAAAGTAATAAAAGTCTATAGAATTTTTTGCTTTCCAAGCTTAGTAAAAAATGAATTTTTAAATTATTTTTAAGTTTTAAAGGCCTTATTCCATTTATATAAAGTTCCATATTTTCTAAGTTATATAATACTCTTTACTCAAAGGGAAGCCATCTGTCTCTCTTTGTATTTGCCACTGGAGTATGCCATTTGCAGCTGTTTTTCCAGCAATACCCCATTGTTTAAAGAATTTAGAAATGTGTTTCTGAGCCCTTGCTTACTTCAACTACAACAAGTAAGTTTGTAGTTGTTCCAAGCACCTGCTCCAAGATCAGGCTCCCTGCATGTTGGACATATGTTTACTGCCCTGGCCCCGTTGTGCAGGTTCACTTAGAGGTGACTCACCTACATTTGACAGTTCCATCACAGGTGCCCATTGGCCTCATGCTGCCCTGGAGCCAACTGGCAACAGGCTTCTCCAAACAGAGCACTCCATCAAGCCTGCCTGTATTTCCTTCCTTCTAAGCAGATAAGTCAAGGAGCCACGGATACAGTGGCCCAGAGCACTAACTCAGGTCAGACAGACCCGCAAGAGGCTGTGTGCCATTCTCCCCTTTGAGACCTTGGACTTGTTATTTATGTCTTCAGCCTTAGCTAACTCATTTGAAGACCAGGGGTTGAGGGGAGACAATGCTTATTCATAAAGTTAAACTAGTGAAGTTAAACTAGTGTGCATAGAACATGTGTCCCATAATCCAATAGACCATTGTAAAAGAAAGACTGGTACATTTACTAACTGCTCAGTAATGTGGAAACAAAAATTTCTGGCATTCTAAAGGTGAATGAAAACTTTGCAAATTAACAAAGTTCCCAAAATTAATTACAATGGCTGTTTGGTAAGTGGCTGCTGTTGTAGACATATGGTTCTTGCGTTCCATTATTGAATAAGCTCTACATAGAGTGAATTCTTGTGTCCCTTATATGAAATATTTGAAAACAGGAGTGGGGATTTTTCTCATTCCCTCCACCTTCTGTGTGCCTGCCCTGTTCCCAGAGATAACTGGGGTGGGCAGCAGTTCATAGTCCAGATGCTGAATCATACATTTTGAACATTCCCACAAGTTAATAGCATCCAGAAACAGTTTGATAGTCATGTTTCATCAGAATTCTACTCTCTCCTATCCCCCAAAAGACAAGGTCCTTACCTAAACTTTTGTCTAAGTTTATTGCTGAAACTATAGAATCCAGGGATTAAGTAGCATTTATGCTGTCTGTAAAGGTATGAATTAGCAGAGGAGCCTGAACCTAGCCCCTCTGCCCTCTTTACAGTGAATATTTAATCCCAAATCCTACTGGTGCTACCATTCTTGGGATTTATTACATCCAGTGTCTAGTTTAGTTGTAAGGCCCAGTTCTCTAGAGGAGAAGTTACATGAAATAATGAAATGCTGAGGGATAGTCTGTAGTTTGGGTAGCATTGTTGTAGAACAGTAGAAGTCATTATGACACTCTGGCATCTGTTAGTGGGCAGCTTGGTAGGGAACACTGTGCCAGCTACTGTCATGAAGAGATGTGATTTCAGAATTTCAAACTGAAGAAACTGGGCCTGAGGAAACAGGTCCAGTAAAGAGCTTGCCGTGCAAGCCTAAGCACTGGAGTGTGGATCCCTAACACCTGTGTAAATGTCATGTGGTTGTGGGGGCCCATCTGAAATCCCAACATGATAAGGAGATAAGATAGAGCAAGCTGGTTAGTTAGAGCAGTTGGATCAGGAAGTTTGCAGTTCAAGTGAGAGCTCCTGCCTCGGTATATAAGGTGAGGAACAATCAAATTGAGGAAAACATTTGACATTAGTTTCTAACTTCCACATTAAAGAAAACTTAAAAGATTTTTTTTTTTTTTT
>NW_022196892.1:850558-873175 GCF_008632895.1 Mastomys coucha | reverse complement strand
GAAAGAAAGAAAGAAAGAAAGAAAGAAAGAAAGAAAGAAAGAAAGAAAGAAAGAAAGACAGAAAGAGAAAGAGAGAGAGAAAGAGGGAGGAGGGAGGGAGGGAGAAAGGGAGGGAGGGAAGAAGGGAAGAAAGAAGGAAGGAACAGAGGGAGGGAGGGAGAGGGAGGGAAGGAGGGAGGGAGGGAGGGAAGGAGGGAGGGAGTGAAATTTGAGTTTAATTACCCAAGAATTGTCTTTCTGAGTGCTTTTGGAGGCCAGGTGTATATGGTGTGCAGGGTTTTCATGATTGTTGGCTGAAAGACACTGGCCCTTGTTACACATAGATCCATGACTACTACTGACAGAAAATACAATCTAAACTCTGAGAAGTTGGTCCTTTTGAATTACTGTATTGTAGTTTATGTTGTGTGAGCTGATACCACATCCTCTACACTTAGCCAAGTGTTCTAGGTCTTCCCATGGCTGTCTTTACATTTGAATTTTCCCCTTGTGTAGTAGACATATGGTACAAAATATCATAAATTGGGAATGAGCAGGGTAGCTGAGTGTGTACTACTTCACACTCCCATTTGATTCCTGCTTACTCCTCATTTGTGTCGTTACTCCTGTGTCCCCAGTGAATCAGAGCAAGATCTCCCAAGGATGCGTAGCACACCAGTGGAGAGATTCCCCAAGATGCTAGCATACCATTAGTTACTGTTTTAAATGGCAGTTCCAGGAACTAAAGCTTGTTGCAAGCACAATGGAAAGGAAGTGAATCCTCAAATTAAAATGTCAGTTAAAGTTAACTCAGAAGAATGGCCTTTCATACTATTCCTGCTGTCATATAGGACTCCAAAACGACTTCTAGAACTCTACTTACATCCGGAAAACACAAGAGCAAAAATAAGTGTGAGAATGCCAAACGCTCTCCAGTTAGGATGATGTAGAACTGATTAACTTTTTTTATTTAATCTTTTATTTATTTATTTATTTATTTATTTACCCTCTAGATTTTATCCACGTCCTGGTCCACCCTCTGACTGTTTCATATCCCATACCTCCTCCCCGCCCCCTCCCCACCACGCACTCCCAACCCCACCAAACCTCTAAACTCACTGGGGCCTCCAGTCTCTTAAAAGTTAGGTGCATCTTCTCTGACTGAACCCAGACCTGGCAGTCCTCTGCTGTTTATATGCTGGGAGCCTCGTATCAGCTGGTATATGCTGCCTGGTGGGTGGTCCAGTATCTGAGAGGTCTCGGGGGTCCAGGTTAATTGAGACTGCTGGTCGTCCTACAGGGTCACCCTTCTCCTCAGCTTCTTCCAGTTTTTCCCTAATTCAACCACAGGGGTCAGTAGCTTCTGCCAATTGGTAGGGTGCAAATATCTGCATCTGACTCTTTAAAAAAAAAAAAAACTTTTATTGCATTATGATGAGAAAAGTTACATGATTTCAATTTATCTGAATTTGTTAACATTTAAAAACATATTTCAATTAAATAGAATTGAATCACATTCTTGTTTCCCTTTTGTACCACTGCTCCTCCCAGAGCCCCCCCTTCAATACCTACAATATCTTTTTTGTCATATTCCTTAAAATTTATAGACTATTATAACAATAAAAATAAGTATTATAAAAAATGTTTGATATAAAACAACAATCAATTTAACAGTCTTATGTAGGTGCTCGTCTACAGCAATAGTGAAAATACATTTTTCTCAATATAAATTTTAAATAACTCCAAACATATTCGCTGTATACTTAAAAATAATACATCACTACTAGTATTTTCTTAAATGAACATGAATATATAAAGTCTTTTTGTTTGTTTTGTATTTAATAGAGTTTAAAATCTTGGCTCTTACTGTGGTACAAGCCCAAAATAAGAACAATTTTTAGACATTGGGTTTCATTGTAATACGGCTATAATACAATGACCCTGCATCTGACTCTTTCAGCTGCTTGTTGGATCTTTTGGAGGGCAGTCATGCTAGGTCCCTTTTTGTGAGTTCTCCATAGCCTCAGTAATAGTGTCAGGCTTTGGGGCCTCCCCTTGACCTGGAACCCACTTTGGGCCTGTCACTGGGCCTTCTTTTCCTCAGGACTCTCTCCATTTCCATCCCTGCAGTTCTTTCAGACAGGAACAATTATGGGTCAGAGTTTTGACTGTGGGACGGCAACTCCATCCTTCACTTGATACCCTGTCTTTCTACTTGAGGTGGATTCTATAAGTTCCCTCTCCCCCACTGTAGGGCATTTCATCTAAGGTCCCTTCCTTTGAGTCCTAAAAGCCTCTCACCTCCCAGGCCTCTGGTACATTCTGGAGTGTCCCCCCAACCTCCTACCTCCCAGGGTATCCTGTATCTATTCTTTCTTCTGGCCCTCAGGCCTTCAGTCCTTTTCCTCCACCCGATACCAGGTCAGGTTCCCCTCTTCCCCTCCCCATCTTCTTTCCCTCCCAGGTTCCTTCGTCCCTCCCCCCTTGTGATTGCTTTCTTCTCCCTCCCAAGTGAAACTGAGGAGTCCTCACTTGGGCACTTCAGCTTGTTGACCTTTTTGAGTTCTGAGGACTGTATTTTGGATATTCTGTACTCTTTTTTGGCTAATATCCACTTATTAGTGAATACATACCAAACAAGTCCTTTTGAGTCTGAGTTATCTCACTCAGAATGATATTTTCTAGTTCCATCCATTTGCCTGCAAAACTCAAGATGTCCTCATTCTTAATAGCTGAGTAGTATTCCATTGTGTAAATGAAACACATTTTCTGTATCCATTCTTCTGTTGTGGGACTTCTAGGTTGTTTCCAGCTTCTGGCTATCACAAACAAGGCCACTATGAACATAGTGGAACACATGCCCCTGTGGCATGATGGGGCATCTTTTGGGTATATTCCTAAGAGTGGTATTGCTGGGTCTTCAGGTAGATCTATTTCCAGTTTTCTGAGGAACCTCCATATTGATTTCTAGAGTGGTTGTACCGGTTTGCAATCGCACCAGCAATGGAGGCCTTAGACTTTGTCATGTGGTACCCAGAAGCATATATCACGGTCACAGTCTGAAGAAACTTATAACCATTGTTCCAGTTAAGAAAGAAAAACAGTAACGCCTCAGAGGTCCTACTGTGTTTGGTTCCTGACCATTCTTGTCAAAATTCTGTAACTGCTATCTGCAAGATAAGTTTTACCACTGTATCTCTCTAATGCTCGCTCTCATAGCATTTTGTTGGTCAGAGTCAATAGCACATTCGTGGTTGCATAGTTTTCCTGTATGAAACATCATTTATTATCAGTTTTACTAGTCATAGGGGTAGTATTCAGTTGGGAACTATCAATATATCTTTGGTGAAATTTTAGACTTTTACTAAAACTTGGTTGGAACTTCTGTTTCTTACTATAGGGTTTAGGTTATTTATAGCTCTCCTCATCCCTGTTACCTTGGGTCAGTATTATTTCATTTCTAAAACAGTAATGTGGAAGTGTTACTTTCTAATCTATAGAAAGGTTTCCTGTGAACATGATCTGCATGCTTCAGGCTTGACTCACATTTTTGGCCTGAAGATTGGAGTATACTACATTATTACCCAGTATTGTAAAGGCCCAAATTAGACATGATCTTCCCCCATGAAGCTTCCCTGGACTCACAAGCTCTGAGTCGCCATTGGTATTGTGCCCTGTCACCTACCACTCCCTTTAAAGTGGGTGAGTAGTACAATACACTCGGTGTAGTTTGAAACAGTACAGAGGAAGGATGCTTTTGTAGACTCCATCTTAGAATAAAACTCAGGGCCCAGCCAAAGCTAGACAGGTACTCTATTGTAGAACTAAACCTTTGCTCTTGACTCACCCCATATTTGGAGTTTTTACAGCACAGTGTTTCTGCTGTACAGTCAGAGTCATGTGTAGTCACGATGGAGAGATTTATAAGCTCCAGAGCTAGAAGAACTTCAGGGTGTTCCTAACTCCCATCTGGGAAGAAGCAGTGAGATTCTTGGTCTGATCTGGTCATGGGGCTGAATCTCACTTCTCTCCACACTATAAATTGAAACTGAAGCTCCAAAATTTTGCAAGCAGATATTTAATCAATTATGCTACTCCACATTGAAATCTTGAAAAGAGACTAGTCAAAGACCATCGGGTTCAAAGGTTATTTTACATGCCATGTTTTATCTTAGCTAGAGTTAGTTTTCCTTGGCTGACAGCAGAGCCCGGTGTGGCTATCTGTGTGGTCCTTCATCCTTTGCTGTCTTACGGCAGTCTCATCCCAGAAGTCTTACTTGCTTTGCTGACTACAAGGCTCATGAGAGCAACAGCCATTCCTAATGCAGTGGTTCCTAACCTTTGGGTCATTACTCCTTTGGAAATGGAATGACCCTTTCACAGAGGTTGCCTAAAACCAACCTGCATATAAAATATTTACATGTTGCATAAAATTGCTACTCATAAAGTAACAAAATTATAACTATGAAGTAGCAACAAAATAATTTTATGTTGAGGGGTCACTACAACATGAGGAACTATATAAAAGGGCTGCAGCATTAGGAAGGTTGGGAACCCCTGCCTCAATGCCTTTGCAACTAATACTTGAAGATAGATGAATGAAAACAACAACCTGAAGGATGTAGGGAGCACAGAACTTGCCAGCTGAGCTGACAGCCTTCAGCATGTTGCCTTATTATAACAGAGCTGGCGGAAGCATCTCCCTTGCTACAGGGATGTTTGGAGGCAAAATTAGGTTCCTGCTAACATGCTGAGCCCTTCAGAGTTAGAGTGACACGAAGCACCAGCCCTCTCAGGGTGTGGGTGATCCAGTGAGACACTCTCTTATGTGTGGAGTCCCCTTGATGTGAAGACTGTACTGCAGGCCTCCTTTAAAAATAATAAGGACATGCTCCTAGAGGGGTTGCAGGAGTTCAGACCTATGCACATCTGAGTGATCAGTAGCCTAACATTCCCTGAAGAAAGCGGGCCTAACAAGACCACCAGTCTGACTCTGCATAGGCCGAGACAGGCTCCCAGGGTATGGAGAGAGCCAGAGACAAGATAAACCCTGCCTGGAACTGTAGGAGTCTGACAGGAATGAGCCCAAGACAGATGACACCCCCAAGTGGGACCATTCTAGCAGGCCTGGGGATAAGCAAAGCCAAGATGAGCACCACACAGGCCCATGGGGTCAGACCGTGCCCAAGATGACCCCTGCCTGGTATCATAATGCACAGGTTGGGCATAGTACTCCTGAGACTACACCTGAAACTCAGGGACCTCCAGGTGCCACTAAGAGGAGCAAGTACATGGTAGAAAAATGGAAGAGAAGAGAAACAGAAGCTGTGTGCACAATGAAGAGAGGCTGAACTGGAGACTCAGAGCTAGTGACGAACATCCTGATGTTAGTAGCCACTGATGCCACCCAGGACTATGTCTGGGTCCATTACCCTGCAGCAGCAGGCGGTCTGTTACCACCAAAGGCCAGGCAAACATCCCTAGTCTAAGCTGCCATGCAGTGACATGCTGATGTCTGAAGGCTGTGCTGAACTGGCCCCACCCCTAACCTGGGCACCATGGGAAAGCAGGCTCTGGAGGTGAGAGAACAGGAGCGCTGACCCTGCCCCAGCCAGCTATGGCAGTCGGGAGAGCAGGCCCTGTACATGGCCTAGGAAGCACAGTAGAGCTGGCTCTGGTTGTACGAAAACCATCCCCAAGGGTATATACATAGGAGAGCTGGCCCTGACACTAGACTTGTGTGGTGGCACAGACAAGGAAGAAATCTCCTCCTCTCCCTTCACCCTCACTACCTGCAGCAGGCAGCAGAGCTGTGCCTGCCCCTCACCTGCTGTAGCATTTGGGAGAGCAGGCCGTGCACCTTGCCTGGGTAGCATAGTAGAGCAGACCCTAATGGTGGGGGTGTAAGTGAGCTGCCCCTGAGGATGTAAGTATGGGAGAACTGGCTTTGTCCCTCACTGGCTGCAACATTCAGGAAAATGGGCCCTGGACCCTGCCTGGGCAACCCCAGGGACATGAGAGTGGGAGAGTTGGCTCTGCCCTTTACCAGCTGTGGCATTGGATAGTCCACCTGGGGCAAGGCAGGAGAGTTCTCCCCAGTGGTGTGGATGTGGGAGAGCTGGTGGGTTGACCAGCTCAGATATTTCTCAGGCCCAGATTCAGGGCTTTGAATTGCCCACCCCAACATCTACCCTATCCATGAACTGCTGGAGTGCATAAAGGAGTTGGTCCTACAGATCCAAAAGTACAAGAGCTCCGTGACACAGGGCAGCAACAGGATATCAGAGAGGAGTCCCAGAGAGGGTCCAATATTGATAGCAGAAGCCAGAGGCCTTGTTCCAGACCAATGAGTCATTTCAATGTACATTTGCAAGCAAAGAAGCATGGACAAGAGTATTTATTCTGTGGGACACAGTGACACACTACAGCTTCCACAATGAGATTTCTTTTTTCTTCTGTTGAGGGAGAGGCTGCAAAGGAGAGTAGGTGTGGGGGAAGGGAGAGATGAGTGGGACTGGGGTTCATGATGTGAAATTCACAACGTTAAAAAAAATAGTAAGGAAAATAAACAATTTGGTCTTTCTTGTGATTTTGAAATGGCTTAAAAGATTGCGAACCAAAACTGTCCTGGAGAACTAAGTTAATGACCTGTCTGCCACCAGTTGCTCTATCTACAACCTTGGGAGAAGCTGCTTCCTTCCCTGTGTCCCTTCTAGATGGCAGTTTATTTCCTTATGAAATAAAATCATGAGAATGCATAGTTTTAAGAAAGCTTAATGTAAAAAGGCCTGACATGGAAAGGAGTGAGTCTCAGTAAGCACTTGTGGAATAAATCACGCCATCTTCTTTATATTCACTACTGCAGATTACTGTGGTAGCCCAGGCATGTAGCTATTCCTCACCCCAGGCTTCAGTACTGCCCATGGTGGAAGGATCTTACTAATGACCATGAATCCCACAGGCGGCAAACTTGATTAGCTATCAGTGTCGCCATGAACTTCAGTGAGGCATCCTCTAATTCTCCTGGACAGTTAATGATAGTCAGTCCCTTGTGTGCTGACTATCCCAGTCCTCTCTGCAACAGAAAATGAGGGAAGGGAAGAGCAATAATGGATTACAAGAATTGATGGTCAATGCTAAGGTCCAGCAGGAGCGTTTCCCCACTGAGCTGTGTATTCCCAGACAACCCATTGGATCAAACCCATTTAAACCCATTTAAAGGTTTAAACTGTCCTCAATTTTTAAGTCTCAACCATATTATTTTCTATCTTTTGTTTTATATCACACATAATTTTAATATAGTTATTCATGAAGGTACATGTATTAACTATGACAATAACATACAGACAAGATAATCAACTTTTAAAGAAAAAAATATTTATTTTGGCTCACAGTTTGAAGGTTTCAGTCCATGATTGGTTAGGCCCATTGTCTGGGGGCCTGTGGACAACACATACAACAGCAGCATATGGCAAAACTTGGGAAAGTGAAGGAAGATACAGGGGGGGCACCCCACAATCCCCTTTAAGAGGATGGCCAAGGTAACCTGAGACCATTCAGTAGCCCACCTCTCAAAAGTTACAGGAATTTTCAGACACTCTGTAACCTCCATGGCGACCAAGCTACAGAGCATCTTCACCACGTGCGAGGGAGTGAAGCACTGGCAGGTGCTCCCACTCCTTTTCCCAGCTTCTGACATCTTAATCCACTGTGCAAGTCTGTATTTGCCTACTCTGCACTTGTCAGATAATGGAATAACGTGATACGTGGCCGCTACATGTGACTGCTTTCAAGGTCCTGTACACTGGAGTGTAATGAACTCTTAATAGCTTTTATGGCTGAGTTACATTATATAAAATGGATAAATAAACTTCCATAGGTTAGTTGATGGGCATTTGGCTATTTTCACCTTTTGACCAT
This sequence comes from Mastomys coucha, assembly GCF_008632895.1. Lineage (NCBI taxonomy): Eukaryota > Metazoa > Chordata > Mammalia > Rodentia > Muridae > Mastomys > Mastomys coucha. Next base: position 865,276 of record NW_022196892.1, on the reverse strand, counting down.
TTGAAACAATGCTGCTGTGACATTTGTATACACCATTGTGGGTTGTTTTGTTTTTCTATGTGGTGTGTGTGTGTGTGTGTGTGTGTGTGTGTGTGTGTGTGTGTGTGTGTGTGTGTAAGAAAATATGAGTTTTGGGATCACATTGTGTATGTTCTGGCATGGATGTTTTGGTCTCATGAGCACTCTATCCTTAACATTTTGAGAAAATATAAACTTGTTTATCTGGATTAGCCACTGCATTTATGTTTTCTCCCAGCAGTGTGTCCAGGGTCTCCCTTTTCTTTTATTAGATATTTTCTTTGTTTACATGTCATATGACATCCCCTTTCCAAGTTTCCCCTTCAAAAAAAAAGAAGAAAAAAACCTGTTCCCTCTCCCCTCCCCCTACTCACCACCCCACCCTCTCCCATTTCCTGGCCCTGGCATTCCCCTACACTGGGGCATAGAACCTTCTCATGGCCAAGGGCCTCTCCTGCCCCTGATAACCAACTAGGCCATCCTCTGTTATACATATGCTGCTAAAGCCATTAGTTCCACCATGTGTACTCTTTGGTTGGTGGTTTAGTCCCTGGGAGATCTGAGGGTACTGATTAGTTCATATTGTTCATCGTAAGGGGCTGCAAACCCTTCAGCTCCTTGGGTCCTTTCTCTAGCTTCTTCTCTGGGGACCCTGTACTGAGTTCAGTGGATGGCTGTGAGCCTCTACTTCTGTATTAGTCAGGTACTGTCAGAGCCTCTCAGGAGACAGCTATATCAGGCTCCTGTCAGCCAGCACTTCCTGGCATCCACAATAGTGTCTAGATTTGATGATTGAATATGGGAAGGATTCCCAGGTGGAGCAGTCTCTGGATTGTCCTTCCTTCACTCTCTGCTCCATAGTTTGTCTCTGCAACTCCTTCCATGGGTATTTTGTTCCCCCTTTTAAGAAGGAATGAAGTATCCACACTTTGGTCTTCCTTCTTCTTAAATTTCATGTGATTTGTGGATTGTACTTTGTGTATTCCAATCTTCTGGGCTAATATCTACTTATCAGAGAGTACATACCATGTGTGTTCTTTTGTGATTGGGTTACCTCACACAGGATGATATTCTCCAGATCCATCCATTTCCCTAAGAACTTCATAAATTCATTGTTTTTAATAGCTGAGTAGTACTCCATTGTGTAGATGTACCACATTTTCTGCATCCATTCCTCTGTTGAGGGACATCTGGGTTGTTTCCAGTTTCTGGCTATTATGACTAAGGCTACTATGAACATAGTGGAGCATGTGTCCTTATTACATGTTGGAGCATCTTCTGGGTATAGCTGGGTCCTCTGGTAGTACTATGTCCAATTTCCGGAGGAATCACCAAACTGATTTCCAGAGTGGTTGTACCAGCTTGCAATTCTACCAGCAATAAAGGAGTGTTCCTCTTTCTCCACAACCTCTCCAGCATCTGCTGTCACCTGAGTTTTTTATCCAAGCCATTCTGACTGGTGTGAGGTGGAATCGTGGGGTTATTTTGATTTGCATTTCCCTGATGACTAAGGATGTTGAACATTTCTTTAGGTGCTTCTCAGCCATTTGGTATTTGTCAGTTGATAATTCTTTGTTTAGCTCTGTACCCCATTTTTAATAGGGTTATTTGGTTCTCTGGAGTCTAACTTCTTGAGTTCTTTGTATATATTGGATATTAGCCCTCTATCAGATATAGGGCTGGTAAAGATCTTTTCCCAATCTGTTGGTTGCCCTTTTGTCCTATTGTTCTATTGTCTTTTGCCTTACAGAAGCTTTGCAACTTTATGAAGTCCCATTTGTCAATTCTTGATCTTAGACCATAAGCTATTGGTGTTCTGTTCAGGAAATTTTTCCTTGTGCCCATGTGCTCAAGGCTCTTCCCCACTTTCTTTCCTATTAGTTTCATTGTATCTGGTTTTATGTGAATCTTCTTGATCCACTTGGACATGAGCTTTGTACAAGGAGATATAGGTATGGATCGATTTGCATTCTTCTACATGCCAGTTGAGCCAGCATCATATGTTGAAAATGTTGTCTTTCTTCCACTGGATTGTTTTAGCTCCTTTGTCAAAGATCAAGTGACCATATGCTACGCCCACTCGTCTACTCCAGTAAAGTCTGCAGTGTCAGGCTTGAAGGCCTGATCATGGACCAGAAGCTTATGGCTTCAAAGGGAGTTTGCCTCCTGGATATTCAGTCAGTCGCTTTCATCTCCTAACTCAGACGTGTTCCAGATTAGTCTTTCCAATCATCAACATGGTTTCTTATTCAAGCATAAAAGAGCCCCAAGAAATGATTCGTAAATAGTTAAAACTAAGATTAAACATTGTTCCCTGGCCAGCACAGCATTCCAATATATCCTAATTTATTACCAAGCTGTTGTTAGCTTGGAATTTCTCACAAGGAAGCTGTCTTATCAGACAGGGTGTCCTCAGAGTTAGGAATAGAGGTCAGGCACTATTGCTAACTGTAAACATAGAATTCTCAGAGCAGTCTCACAGAAGACAGAATTGTTTTACATACCAGAGAGTAATTGAAGGGCTTCCCTCACTTAAGAGCATTCTCAGGAACTGCTAGATTGGGACTTCCTGGTGCTTGCCTCTGACAGACCCAGAGAATTAGCTTGGGACTGCCAAGATAGCCCCAGCAGGAAGGGCACCACTGTTCTTCTGCCTTGCACCTGGATGCCTGATCTTACCGACCTTGATATGACCATCACTTGCCTACTTGACTTCTGTCTTGCTGTCTGATCTTACTGACCTTGATATGGCCCTCACCTGCCTACATGACTTTTGTCATTCACCCTGTTTTCTAATACTAAATAAGCCTAGTTTTCACTTTGTGCACATACACATTCAGATTCCAGATTCGAGCATTCGAGACAGAGCATTTAAGCTTCAAGCCTCATGCAGTCTGCAGCACCCCCCCTCCGGGCCTAGAGCACTAGGGCCCCGGGGGGGTGGGGGGGGCAGTGCACCGCCCGTCCAGAAGAGGTGGCTGCTTTAGACCCAGTATGTTTCAGGTGGCCTCAGATGTACCTTGACCACTGAGTTGCCAGATTTTTCTTTTCTCTTTTGTAAAGACTGTAAAAGTCTGATGGCATTTTTAAGAAATAGACTCAGACTCAACACTTCCTTGTGTCAACTCTGTCACTCACCAAATTCTTTGCTCACCTGACCAGAACTCTCATCCTGCCAAACATGAGGTCCCCGTAGCAACCCAGTCCATGGCAACCATAGGTCTGTGGGTTCATTTCTTGGTCTTCAATTCTATTCCATTGATCCACCTACCTGTCATTGTACCAATACCATGCAGTTTTTATCACAATTACTCTGTAGTACAGCTTAAGGTCCAAGATGATGATTCCACCAGATGTTCTTTTATTGTTGAGAATAGTTTTCACTATCCTAGGTTTTTTGTTATTCCAGATGAATTTGCAAACTGCTCTTTCTAAGTCTGTGAAGAATTGAGTTGTAATTTTGATGGGGATTGCATTGAATCTGTAGATTATTTTTGGCAAGATGGCCATTTTTACTATATTAATCCTGCCAGTCCATAAGCATGGGAGTTCTTACCATCTTCTGAGATCCTTCCTTCTTCAGAGACTTGAAGTTCTTGTCAAACAGATCTTTTACTCACTTAGTTAGAGTCACACCAAAGTATTTTATATTATTTGTGACTATTGTGAACGGTGTTGTTTCCCTAGTTTCTTTCTCAGCCTCTTTATCCTTTGTGTAGAGGAAGGCCACTGATTTCCTTGAGTTAATTTTATATCCAGCTACTTTGCTGAAGTTGTTTACCAGGTTTAGGAACTCTCTGGTGGAATTTTGGTGTCAATTAAGTATACTATCATATCATCAACAAACAGTGATAATTTGACTTATTCGTTTCCAATTCGTATCCCTTTGATCTCCTTTTGTTGTCTAATTGCTCTGGCTAGGACTTCAAGTACAATATTGAATAGGTAGGGAGAGAGTGGGCAGTCTTGTCTAGTCCTGGATTTTAGTGGGATTGCTTCAAGTTTCTCTCCATTTAGTTTGATGTTTGCTACTGGTTTGCTGTATATTGCTTTTACTATGTGTAAGTATGGGCCTTGAATTCCTGATCTTTCCAAGACTTTTATCATAAAGGGATGTTGGATTTTGTCAAATGCTTTCTCAGCATCTAATGAGATGATCATGGTTTTTTTCATTGAGTTTGTTTATATAGTGAATTATATTGATGGATTTCCGATATATTGAACCATCCCTGCATCCCTGGGATGAAGCCTACTTGATCATGATGGATTATCGTTTTGATGTGTTCTTAGATTCGGTTTGCAAGAATTTTATTGAGTACTTTTGCATCGATATTCATAAGAGAAATTTGTCTGACATTTTCTTTCTTTGTTAGGTCTTTGTGTGGTTTAGGTATCAGAGTAATTATGGCTTCATAGAACGAATTGGGTAGAGTACCTTCTGTTTCTATTTTGTGGAATAGTTTGAGGAGTATTGGTATTAGGTCTTCTTTGAAGGTCTGATAAAACTCTGCACTAAACTCATCTGGTCCTGGGCTTTTTTTGGTTGGGAGTCTATTAATAACTGTTTCTATTTTATTAGCAGATATGGGACTGTTTAGATTGTTTATCTGATCTTGATTTAACTTTGGTACCTGGCCCTTTAAGTTGGAGGTCTTCACTCTCTTTTATACCTGTTTTACTTAGGTTTGGTCTTCTCATGGTGTCCTGAATTTTCTGGATGTTTTGGGTTAGGAACTTTTTGCATTTTGTGTTTTCTTTGACTGTTGTGTCAATGTTTTCTATGGTTATCTTCTGCACCTGAGATTCTCTCTTCTGTCTCTTGAATTCTGTTTGTGATGCTTGCATCTATAGTTCCTGACTTCTTTCCTAGGTTTTCTATCTCCAGAGTTGTCTCTCTTTGTGATTTCTTAATTGTTTCTACTTCCATTTTTAGGTCTTGGATGGCTTTGTTCAATTCCTTCCCTTGTTTGGTTGTATTTTCCTGTAATTCTTTAAGGGACTTTTGTGTTTCCTTTTTAAGGGCTTGTACCTGTTTACCTGTGTTCTCCTGTATTTCTTTAAGGGAGTTATTCATGTCCTTCTTAAATTCCTCTATCACCATCATGAGATATGATTTTTGATCCAAATCTTGCTTTTCCAGTGTTTTGGGATACTCAGGACTTGCTGTGGAGGGAGTACTAGGTTCTGATGAAGCCAAGTAGTCTTGGTTTCTGTTGGTAAGATTCTTGCATTTGCCTTTCACCATCTTTTGATCTCTGGTGTTAGATGTTCTTGCTGTCTCTAGCTGGAGCTTGTTCGTCTTGTGGGTCTGTAAGCCTGTGTCAGCACTTCTAGGAGATCAGCTCTCCTCTGGTCAGACCTGTGTGCAGAAGGCTGTGGATCAGCCTTCCCTCCTAAGTCCTGGGGTCAGAGTACTCCCTGGAGATAAGCTTTCTGCTTGCAGGAAAGGTGCACAGAGGGCTGTGGATCCGCTGTCCCTCCTACGTGTAGATGGAGGTAGAAAGGACTCTGTCCCAGCTGCCCTGCCACTTCTGGGGCCTGCGCCTTCTGACAGGTCCCGCTTTCCAGGGTCTCCCTTTTTCGCAGTTGGAACCACTTTGTGTAACCACTGTAACTGAGGTGCATACACCTCCTGACAGTGATGCTGATCACATTGCCATGTGCTTATTGTTATCGTGACTACTTCTTATGACTTTGAAATATATGCCTTTTTAGTGGTTTTTCATTGGAATGTAAATGTTGTTCCTCTTGTGATATTTTTCTCAAAGCTTCTTAAATGTGCTTTAATGTCCTACATTCTAACAATGGGAATAATCCATCAAGAAGACATAGTAATTGTAAATATGTGGAAGTCAAATTTGGGACTTTTTTCTTAACTTCATAAAACAAATACTGAGAATAAAAGGTGAGCAAGGTCAAGATCCAGTAATAGTAATGACTCTGAGATTCCTTGCTCATCTTTAGATAGGCAGCAAAAACTAAATTTCAACAAAGAAACATCAGATAAGCTATACCATAGATAAAGTGGACCCAACATATACAGAGAATATACACTTTTCTCAGAGGGCATGAACTTTCTCGAAAATAAACCATATTCTAGGTCACTAAGCAAACCCAAACAAATTCAAAAGGATTAAAATGGTTCCTTACATACTATCGGGTCATAACAGAATAAAACTAGAACTTAATGACAAGAGAAACCTCGCAAAGACATGGAGGTCTATTAGAGTGCTCTTGAATGACCCAGGAGGTCATTCAAGATATCAGTGGAAGTTTTTAAATTCTTAAAGTCAAATGAAAATTAAAGCACAACCACCACCCCTTGCATTGCAATGAGGTCAGTTCTAAGAGGAAAGTTTATAACTGTGAGTGCTTGCATTAAGAAATCTGAACAATCTCAAATAGCCTAAAGATGTACCTCAGAGCCAAAGAAATGAGAAGAACAAGGAAACCTCAGCAGAGTGGAGAAACAGCCTACGAAAGAATGGAAGGAATGCTCTTGCCAATCATACACATCAGGCAGGAGATTAACATCTAGAATATATAAAGAATTACAAAAACATAAACACCAGAAAAAGAAGCAAATCATCCATTCAGTAAATGAGCTGAGAAACTGAACAGATGGTCCTCAAAAGAAGAAGCACAAATAGCCAATAAATATTTGAAAGGATGTTTAAATCTTTAGCTATCGGGAGATTGCAAAGTAAAGCTTCGTGGAGAGTTCATTTTACTTTATCAGAATGACTATCATCAGGAAAATAAGCAGTCACCCTTACATACTGCTGGCAGGAATGTAAACCAGGCCAGCCACTGGTTTCAGTGTGAAAGTTCCTCTAAAAACTAAAATCTACCCTGTGTCCTTAGTGTAATCCTAAGGACATACCCAAAGAGTGCTAGTCACCATACAGAGATACTTGTACACTCCTGTCTGTTGCTACTCTGTTCACAAAAGCCTGGGTATCTATCAAAGATGAATGGGTAAAAAGAAGACGGCACTTATACACAATAAAATTTTATTTGATGTTAAGAGAAGAGTGACATTTGCAGGGAAACTGGTAGAACTGAAGATCATTATGTTAAGCAAAATAAATCAGATAGAAAGACAAATATTATATGTTTACTCTTATATATGGACTTAGAAGGGTCTGGGGTAAGAAGATAGAAGGGAGCTATGAGAGGGAGAGAGAGGGAGGAAGAGAGACAGAGAGACAGACAGAGAGAGAGAGAGAGAGAGGGGGGGGGGAGGAGGGAGAGAGAGGGAGGAAGAGAGACAGAAAGAGAGAGAGAGGGAAGAAGGGAGAGAGAGGGAAGAAGAGAGATAGAGAGACAGAGAGAGAAAGAGAGAGAGAGAGAGAGAGAGAGAGAGAGAGAGAGAGAGGAAGGGAATCTTAAGTGAGGGAGAAAGGAAACTTTCTCTGAAAGTTTCCTAAAGTTTCCTTAACTGAAACCAGTGGCTGGTCTGGTTTACATTCCTGCCAGCAGTATGTAAGGGTGACTGCTTATTTTCATGATGAGCCAGGAAATGGCTGTGATAGCGATGGCAAGGGATACTGTCTTCAGTATGTAAAGATGTTTTATAAATCAATAAGAAAACCATAATATGAGTTCTTAATATGACCAAGTATAGACATGACAAAGTACATACAAAGCATTTCCATGACACCTTAAAAAAATCATTTCATGTATGGGGAGAGTGTTCTTCTGGAGCCATGGATTTATTTGAGGCTCCCCAACAACACTCCAAAAAGTCTGCTCATCATATTATCAAACAGCAGTATTTTAAAAATTCAAGTTAGGGAGATGGCATTGTCTTATTAGAAATGATTTGGTGTCTTGGGAACTCCAAGAATTGTTTTCAAAATTACATTTTTTCATAAAATAATAAAAAAGAAAATGCAGTAGCTAACTCAAAGTGTTCTCCAAGAAAATAAGTAAAGGTCTCCATGGGAGGATCTGAACATTCTCATGTGTCATAGGAAGTCCTATGACTACAACCAAGATTACTAGATATGCCAGGAACTTTCAAAATTACTTTTAATGTATGTACTTTTCTATGTATTAGACTTGAGTGTAAAGTACATTGCTCATATGGAAGGCCAAGTTTTTAGGCATGGTTTAAGCCACAGTAAAGGAAACAAAATGTGTTCAAGTTTTCATATACTAGTTCCTGTCCTGTACATTGAAGTAAGATTTATGTGCTGTCAAAATGGATCAGCAAGTAAAGGCGCTCGCTGCCAAGCCTGACAGCCCAAGTTCAATCTCTGTGACCCACATGGTAGAAGGAGAGAACTGACTCTGCCTAGCTGTCCTCTGACTTCCACATGAACTCCATGTCACTCATGGGTATACACACACACATACACACACTATAAAACATAACTTTTAATAATTAAAAGAAGAAATAATGTTTATTTGTGTTAGCATCTGGGGACTTACAAATCCACCCATTACCTTATGTCTTAATTAGGGTTTTACTGCTGTGAACAGACACTATGATGAAGCCAACATTTAATTGGGGCTGGCTTACAGGTTCAAAAGTTCAGTCCATTATCATCAAGGCATGAGCATAGGAGCATCTAGGCAGGCATGGTTCAGTAGGTGCTGAGAGTTCTACATCTTCATCTGAAGGTTTCTAGCAGAATACTCCTTCCAAGCAACTACAAAGAACATCTTAAAGCCCACACTCACCAGTGCCATTCCTACACCAAAAAAGGCCACACCTACCCAAACACCTTCTAATAGTGCCACTCCCTGGGCTGAGCATACACAAAGCGCCCCACCTTCTAAGCTGGGTCGTTGTCTCGAAAGGGAGTTTCTCTTTACAGAGCTCCTTCTAAGTTGGCTGTGGTGACTTGCACCTGCAGCCTCAGCACTCAGGAGGCTCAAGTAGGAGAATTTCTGTGACTTCAAGGCCATCCTGGGCTATGGGGAAAAACTTTCTCTAAAACGCATCAGTAGTAAACAGATAAATTCATATAATTAAACACTGCTCTGAGTTTAGGCCCTGAAGTTAAATACCTACAAATCTTCACCGTGGGAATCCAGCTGGAGTCAGGCAGTCATGGCAGCAATCTGTGCAGAGCTCATGGCTGACTAGTCAGTCACAGGGCAGTAGTTAGACAGCTCCAATTGAGACAAATGCTAAAAGTCAAAACTTTTAAATTCTATGAGAACACATAATAGAGGAGCTGGTCCCATTTGTTACTGTCAGAAAAAGCCTCCCCCAGGAAGAGTCATATCTGTTAGCCAGCCAGGCAGCCAGAGGGGACTAGCATTCACAGGCAAATGAAGGCAGATGCTGGTTTGATGCTTTTGAGGTCCCTCCTGAAGGCAATGTGCCTGTGTCCTAGGAGCAAAGGTAGGTGGGTGGATAGAGTAGCCTCTCATGAAGGTGTGAAGAGCACTTGGGCCTCTGTTGAAGGTAGGGCAGTAGTCACACTTATTGATAGCTCAGAAAATTGAAACCGCAATACTCTCATCTCTCTTTCTCTTTCTGGGTCAGGAATACAACTGGAGAAACTATCAGCCCAGCCAGATGAGCGAATCTGAGCTGCAGATGCTGGCAAGCCTCAGGCGGCAACAGAATGAAGACCTAGAGGACACTGGAGCTCCTCACGGCCTAAGCGCATCCCAGGTGGACAACTGTAATGTCAGCATCAGTACCAGCAGTGATGACACGACCACGTGGAACTCTTGTCTCCCACCTGTGAGTCCTGTACTTTGCATCTGTTCCCTTGCCTTCAAAACAAGCAAGGCCAGACTTATCTGGGGAAAGTAGAGCAAAACTGAGCCACAGACCGTGAGATGCGCAGACCATGAGATGCATGCAGAGCTCATTCTGAAACGGGCTTTTACGGGAGGGGCAGATAGTGGAGGATGGCATTGTCACATCTTAGACTGTCTTATGCCCCCTTGGAAATGTGTGTATGATGATTGATTGTCTTTCGTTTTCTTTTTTCTGAACAATAGATGAGAACCAGGTCATTAATGAATACAAAGATCTACTTTGTTCAGTTCTGAAGGCTGAAAAGTCCAGGGTCTTTATGCATTGTCCCATGAAGGCAGGGAAAACAGAGCAGGCATGGGGTGCAGAAATATACTAACGGAAAGGGTCTCAATGAGTTGTTGACAAGAACTGGCTCCATAATGGGATTGATTCATTCATGAACTCAGAGCCTTTGCCCCCTAACTACATCTTAAGTATCCCACCTCTCTCTGCTTCATGTAGGTGATAAATGGTTCTGATATACAGACTTTGGGGAGAAATACACAAATCACAGCAGTGTATGAAATCATGCACTGAAATCGTCATTGACAATTCCTGCTTCTAGCACAAGCCCCTTGCCGCTTAAAAGTGACTTAGCAGTTTCAAATGAATTGCTTACCAAATGAAAGAACAAAGGGGAAAAACCACAGACACAGTAAATACTGCTCACCAGTGAGGACAGAGAGGAACCTTGTATAGACATTACTGATGTTCACTGACTGACTCCTCCCTGTGTTTGAAGGGCTTTGTTAGGAGCTGCAGATATTATTTTTAAAGATTGACATTGCCATGTGTTCACATGTTAAAACACATTAGTATAGTTGTGGCCTAGCAGAGAGGGAAATATAAAGTAACTTTGACTCAGGCTTGTACATAGCTATGAATGTAGCACAGTGATCAGGTCCTTGCCTGGCTATGTGACATCCTGGTCTCTGATCCCCAGTGCAGAAATGCATAAATAAACAAAAGCTGCTTCTTCTCATATATTCTGTCTGCAATCCCAACCGAAGAGCACAGGAAGATGAGGTTCCTGTGCTCTTGAGAGAACATGCAAGTAATCATGGACAATAAATAGCAAGAGAATAACTCTGACTTTCTACAGTACCAACATAGGTTCCTGACCATCCCTTGCCTACTTATTTAGGTGCCAAGTGGAAACAATAAAAGCTCCCATAATAGAAACATAAATTAGGGCCTGGGGAGACAGTTCATCATTTAAAACTACTCCCCTGCTCTTGTAGAGAATCTAGGTTTGGTTTCTAGCACCCATATGGTAACTCCAGTTCCAAGGTATCCTATGCCCAATTCTGACCTCCACAGGCACCAGACACACATGTGGTACACTTACAAACATGCAGACAAAACACTCAAACACATAAAATAAAAATTAATAACTCCTAAAAATGTTTTAAATTATGTTTTAAACCTATATAAGTATTAAGTTCAAATGTAGTAGACAGAAAATTAATTTCATATATTTAATATTTGTTTTGCAATCTATTCCTATGTTAGATCCAGTTGGTCCAGGCCTCCAACAGTTTTGTAGACATTGTACATCTCAAGAGCCTCTTAGCTCGTGGTCACATGTGTTAGTTACCTGAGGCCTTCCAGCTGCCATTAGCATTTCTACTTCCCATGAGAACACTGGAGATCTTGAGAAGTGGCCTGGCTGCCTTCCTGACTCTTGTTATTTTGAGTTTCTTGTCAAATAGGTGTTAGTGACATCCAATGGAAGATGAGGTTCCCGTGCTCTTGAGAGAACATGCAAATCATCGTGGACAATGAATCCATAAAGCCTCCAAGAGACTCAAAGGCAGACAGTCACCACCAGTGCTCACTTAGGTCCCTTTGACTCCATCTCCTTTGCCCCAAATTTTTCTTACTTAATTTGTGGTTTCATTAGATACAGCCATGGATACACAAAACTTTCCAGGCAGCCTCGGTGCTGGACAGTATCCATGTCCCCATGACTTTGGCCACAGACCATCCCCTCACCAGAGTAAAATTACAAGGGTCACTTGCAGACAGAAGTGAAACAGTGCCTTTTTTATAGAATATTCCCCAGCAGTTATTTAAGCCCCAGTTAACGAGAGAATAGCAGGCTCCGGATGGAGCCCATTTTGTCAGGAAGTGGCTCTGAAACCAGGAGTACAGAGGGCAAGCTGAGGAATGATTATTTATGGACTGAGAAGTGTGAACTCTTGGTTGCCCTGGATACTGGGTTCTCATCACTGTCCTGTTCTGGAAAAAAGAAAAAAAAAAAAGTAAAAAAACAGACGTCTCCTGCGTGACAAGTACCCTGCTTTCAAAGTGTACAGCCAAAAATAGCACCATTAGTAATGAACTTAATAACCTCTCTATTCAACCAAATGAGAAATTGGAAGGTCTATTTTTTAGACAGAAAAAAATTTAAAAATCCTACCTTTAGTATTCATAGGATATGTTTATTATTTCATCAGGTTCAGTTTGCTCCACTATTGGAACTATCAACAAATGGGAAATTGCATTCCTTAATGAACTCTGCATCCTGCTGCTCACGTGGAGTTTAAACAGAGCAATTTACAAGCATTGTTTCCGCTGCTCAGAGAGCTTGTGCCTTTCCTTTCTCCTGAGAAAAGGTGCAGAGATGGTGAGAAGCCAAATGACAGGCTTCCTGCATTTTGATGCCCTGCATTCTTTTGTCTTAGTGAATGGTGTTACTCCCAGTGGCCCCCTAGCCAGAAGGACTGGAAGACATCTCCCCTGTTGCCAAGTGTTCTTTCCCCCATATTCATATTGGTCTTCAGATTCTAAAGCTCTTCCATTTGTTTCTTTTTTATTAAGATTTTATTAATTTATTTTATTCTGTGTGTCTGAGTGCCTGCCTGCACATATGGATACTCACCGTGTGCATTCCTGGCGCTCTCAGAGGTCAGAGGAGGGTGTCAGCTCCACTGTAACTAGAGCTGTGAATGGTGCAAACCATAACATGGATGCTGGGAACCAAGCCCAAGTCTTCGGCAAGAACAGCATGTGCTCTTAGCTGATAAGCCATCTCTCCACCCCTTTGTTTCTTAACCCCTACTGCCTAACACCACACACTTGGCATGGTGCCATTTGTCTGATTTCTCATACCTCCTCATCTCCTTGCCTCTAGTCCAAGTGCCACAGGCTAAGGGTTAGGAGCACTCACTCAGAAGTCAGTGTCGTGAGTCAAGGCCAGCCTATTGCCTGGTAAAGCATATGGTGCTGAATTTGAAACACAGGTAAGCACTTAGTAAAAACCATAGTTGTCAGAGATGGCAGAGATGTTAAGAACACTTGTTGCTCTTGCAGGTGGTCAGAATTCTGTTTGCTATGCCCACAGCAGGCAGCTCACAGCTTCCTGAAACTCCAGCTCTAGAGGACCCAAAATCCTCATCTGGTCTCTAGAGATATTCACACACACACAGACATACACACATTAGCACAGTAAATTGTTTTAAAATTTTACTTCTCATTTTTCACACTGGACCTTTGTAAAGCCCAGATCTGCTCTGCTCTCCTCTCCATGTAAAGCTCTTCAGTGGCTCCCCGTTACCTCTGGAGTCTGGTGCTGAGGGATCCCTACACTCTGAGAGACCGCCCCTACCCCAGACTCACTTCTCCCTTCTCTCCACCGTTCCCTCCAAGCTTTCAAACCAGTTACAGTTCTGTAGCTTCACCGTGAGGATATCTGTGTCCCATGCACTGGATTGTCCCCAGAAAGCTCCAGGACTTTCTGTGGCTCTACTCTAGGCCTCACTGTGAAGGCCAGGACTATGGAGCTCCCATCCCAGACTCGCTCACTTGTGTTACACCCATTCATTCTGCGCCTATTTAGTACAGTGTTAGAGACTAGGCAGGGTGTTGGGGATAAACCTTGTTCCCATCCTAGGATGTTCACAGAGCCATAGAAGCTCTGTAATTCAGGATGATGAGTGGCAGTAAGACAAAGAACTATGGGAAGGTGTAGGAAGGAGCAATCCATATGAACATGGCCTGTAGGTACCAGGTGCGCTGTCAGACAGCATCACTTAGGTCAGTGCTCTGGAACGAGTGCAAGTTTACAAGCAGACAAAGGTGAGGAAGGCACTTCAGATTCCAGACAGTGGCAGCCTTCAGTCTGTGAAAATGAGGGCAGCATCTCTTCTTATGCCAGATACCCCTCTCTTCAGGACCCTGCCTCGCCCTCAGCTCACATAGAACTTGAGACTCCCCATTGCTGCCTAGCTCCATCCCATACAGTATACGCACAGGCGAATGACACTCTGCTCCAGCCACACTGTGTCCCTGTCCCTGTTCTCTGCCAGCCTGCAGGCTCTTCCATCCCACTTCTCCCTTTGGGACACACCCACTTGTTTGTTTGGATTTTGTTTGGGTTTGGTTGTTTCCGCTGCCTGCTCTGTTTACATGGTGGCTAACTTTTTATTAAAGAATCCTTTTACATTCATTTATCTGTGAAGGGTGCACACCATGGCACTGGCATAGAGGCAGGGGGACAGCCTGGCAGAGTTACTTCTCTTCCAGCATGGCAGTCCCAGAGATTGATTGAACCCAGTTGTCAGGCTCTGTGGAAAACACCATTACCTGCTGAGCTAGCCCCTAAATAATTTATTTTTAAATTGTTTTACACTCATTGCAGGACTGTGAGTTACAGAAATATCAGATAAATGTCCCTGTCCTCGCATACATTCAGCCTTCTGCTGTGTCAATAGGCTCAACTCTAGCGCTTAGCAACATTAAATATCCATTGTTACCAGTGGCCCCAGCCCTGGATATAGGACCCATAAAGACAAGGCAACATGAGGCAGCACAGCTGTTTGTCAGTCATGGATTAAATGAAACAATCAGTAACATGCCCACTAAATAATCCCTTTTTACTCTAATGTAAACTGATTTTCATCAGCTCTAAAATAAACATCAGCTTTTTTTTT
>NW_022196892.1:818050-850548 GCF_008632895.1 Mastomys coucha | reverse complement strand
TTTTTGCTTAAGTAAATCTTGAGTGGCACATGCAATATTTTATGTTAAATAGTGATAATAAACATTCAGTATATGCCCAGAGAAGCTCTCCCTCTGAGTAAGGCTTTGTGAGAAATTGTGTGGAAAGGCGATTTAGTGAAGCCTGGTCTAGTATCTGCCCTTATGGGAGGATGTTACACATGCTGCAGTGTGGAGCTAGAGAGCACACACAATACAGTGGCATGTTTAGCCAAAGCTATGACTGTGTTTGCCACAAGCTCTGATCTCCTAGCATCAGTACAGTCCCAAGCTGTATGTACTGTTTAAAAGGTGTTTAGATGTAATAAATTAGTCATTTAAAAGTGTAATTAAATGTAACCATATTTCTCTTCACAAATTGGCTTTTGTAGCCTTCTTACACTAAATGAATCAAGCCTACTAAGAAATCCATTGGCCTTTGACAGACAAATTTTTCAAAGTTTCTAACTTAGACCCAAATTCAATTAAAACAATACTTTACAACTTCTGTGGAAACCAGGCTACACACAATCGATTTTAGAGGCATTCTGGAAAGAGTAGCCCTCATGAGATTTGTTCAAAAACTGGGTTCTAGGCAGCCTTGGGAAAAGAAGTAAGACTTAGTTTCGATGAATTTTTAAGTAAATGTGTTTCTAATTTTGATTGGCAATAACATGAAAATGTTCTATTCATGGTGAGTGTGAGGCGAGGGGATGAGCACACACACATATACACACCAACACAGATATAGTTTCATATGATCACCAAAAGAAAAATATAAATAATATAAAGTTGTTTTGGTCCTAAAGTTATGTTGGTCATTTACTAGAATCACCTGTAAAATGAATTTACCAAAGGGCCTTTCCATGTTGCCTTATCCCAGCAAATGAGCCAAGTTTGCAGAACAGGAACCTGCTGCCCCCACCCAGGGGAGTTTCTTCAAGTTTTCCTGAGCACTTCCTCTTTTCCTGGCTACTGGGGCTATGCAGGCATCCTGAGGCTGTGCAGATGGAATGGGGCTGTGCACTTGGACTGAGGCTCTACAAGCAAAGATGTGCTTGTACTTGTCTGGTTGAGCTCACACACTGGTGTCCCCAATTCCCCCTCACAGAACTTGACTAACCACCTTAGGTGGTCCTCCCCACCCCACCCCCATTTTTTTTATTATTA
The DNA here is from genome assembly GCF_008632895.1 of Mastomys coucha. NCBI lineage: Eukaryota > Metazoa > Chordata > Mammalia > Rodentia > Muridae > Mastomys > Mastomys coucha. The sequence goes on along the minus strand of NW_022196892.1, from coordinate 849,381 downwards.
CTTCAATCATTTCTGTCTCTTCATGAACCTACAGTCAAGCCAAATGCACCTAATGTGCATGCTGTTCTCTGAGTAGATGCCTCAAAGCTATCATTTCTTCAAATTAGAAATCCCCATACCATAACCTAATATGTAGTATATAAGACTTTCCAGCTTGGAAAAAGTGAGCAAGGGGGTTTAAATGCTCATCTTATGCATCCATCAATGTGGCATATTGCAGAGCATAATATTTGGAGAAAAATGAGGCAAAATTCACTTAATAAAATCCCAAGCATATGCTGAGGTTCTCAGACAAGTTATTTATGGCCTTGATTAACCTTGCGATATTATTGCCATTTTCAATGGATTTTACATAACAACATAAAAAATATTGTCTGTACCTCTCAACATAGCAGGATTATCTTATCTCTTGTTCTTTTATTTAGCCTTCCCTGCTCTCCTTTACCTCAACATTTCCAGCAAATTGATCATAGGAAATCAAAACTTCTGGGTGATGGTTAATTTTATGAGCACAGCTTCCTGGCACTAGGGCATAGCAACAGCGCCACCAAAAGGACAGAGTCCTCAATTACCAGGCTCCATTGCACATGTTCGCCAGGTGCTTTTCTATGTTTTACAGGAATCCAGGCTGCTGTGCATACAAAACTGGCATTGTAGGTGTTTCATAGCCAATAGGACTTAATTTCTTCTAATCTACAGACTCATTAGTTCCTCAGCTTTTTGGGATATGCTGGGCTTGTTTTTTTATCCTGGTAAACTAGGAAGGTAGGGGTTTGAGTGTGCTACGCTGTAGATAAAATCAGGTGAAACCTAGAAATGATGCAAGAAAACTGATATCAGAATCACAGTAATTTCTGTGCTGTCAGGAGAAAATATGGATATGTGTGAGCTGTTCTGTGGCTAGCGTCCACAAAAATCACCTCACAATATGGATGGTCCTTATTCTCAGAGTGTGTGCTGCCTGTTATATCTTAACTATGACAGGTCCATGTTTATCAGTGTGCTTAAAAACTTACTGTCATTAATCTTAAATATATAGTGACACATACTGTGAGGGTCAAATCAAGTGAATTTAATTTATAAAAATCGGGCAGTCTCATATACTTCAGACAAAGATATCTTGGGACTGCTTCTTTTTTTCCATGCCATATACTGAATGGATCCTGCCAGGTTGTTATTCAGAAACATTGCATCCCACATTCTGCATGAATTCCCAAGCTGCATCAAACAATACAAACAAACTAGTGTTGAGATGCAGTCTCGCAGAATGGGTACAAATTCTGACTGCACTATTTCCTGGCAGGCATGATCTGGGGTTAATACTAGTAGCTGAATGTCCTCTTCTAATAAATGGAGTTAATTATATCTAGTTCACAGGCTTGCTGTGGAGCTCAAATGAGATAATCTCTCTCAATAATTAGCATGAAGTAACTGTGCAGTAAATATAAGTCACTGCTGATGCCGTTGTGGCTATTTGTAGATACTAGGAAGCTGCTGCCATTATTGGTGTTGGTGTAGTTACTTCTAGGCATCAGTGATGGTCTTTTGCATCTACTTACAATATTCTATAACAAGGCTAAATTCTAAAATCAAACCTTGGTATCTGTCACAGATACTGTCACAGGTTGTTACCTACCTAAAAACAAATTTTCTGATATATATATAGAAACACAGTAAAGGGAAAATGTCTCCTTCACTACCCACCCTAGATCCCATGGCTTTCTGAAGTGAAATGTCACCCAGTGGACATTATGGGGCTGAAGACATACTACCCCACACGTGGTGTCTTGCATTGAGAAGCAGAAGCAGCGACAAGGTCGCACATCTCTGCCCTTGCTCTTTACCTCTTACATAGCACATACAACTGAGGAAGGAGTTTGTGGTCTGCCCCTGAGCCAAGTCTCAGCATCCTTCCGTGACCCTCCCTGCACCCAGAAGGAAGGAACACCCTTACCTCTCAAGGTGAGCGAGCACAGGGAGGAGGCTGACCAAAAGGCCTTGCTAAGCTCTCCTGCATCATATCACCTTTACTACATCATATTTCTCCATTTGCTGTTGAATGTTTTCAAACACTTATGAGTCCTTATTGACTGTGCCTTTCTTCCCCATTGCATCACTGAATCTATTTTACATTATGTAAACATGATCAAAGATGGAGAGGAACAAGCTTGCCCAGTGCAAAGAGCTATGTCACCAACACAGTAGGCACTTTCCTAGAAGGAAAGAGCGTCTGGAACAAGGGCTTGAAATGAGTGTACGTGGAACTAATGGTTATAGATCTCAGGGACGGACATTTGCTGGAATATCAGAACCGTGATACCCAGAAAGCTCTGGGAATTCCTGTGGAAATAAATAAGCAGGAGTCCATTCACCAGAGGGCTTGCTGCTGCAGAAGTCCTGAGTGAATACCAATGACTCCATTATTGGGAATAATTTCCTAGACTAGTGTGAGCTGATCCAGAGAAGCAACTCTTGCTATGAAATAATAAAGCCCAAATTGTCAACTAAATTTCACTTGCAAATTGCTGAAAGTTTTATTTCTCCGGTGAGATGAATTATGCCTTATGACATATTTCCTTTCCACTGTTCACCCAGCTGTTATTTCTGATTACCAAGATGGTGATGCTATTCAGTCACTAATGTATCTGAGAGCACTGAAATGCATGGTGCATCACAGGGAACCAGGCTAAGTGACGTGATTCTCACGCAGGTGATTGACACACAGGAAAAGAACACGTGTAAGAGGTTACTCTTACAAGCCCCCGCCACCTGTGGTATCAATATTTTAGGACCCTTAAAATAAGGACTATGTGGGGAATGAGGAAGGTAGAATCTTTACAGATGTACAGCCACCATAGCCACACCACACCACATCACACTACACCACACCACACCATACCACACCATACCACACCACAGTCACATCACACCACACATCACCACACCACACCACAGCTGTTGACCTTGGTCTGCACTAAGGGACCACATATACTCACTGGGGTAAGGAAGCCTTAACAATCCCTCTGGGAGGAGGAGTTCTGTATGCAATTCACAAATACATGCCAAGTTCCAATATGTGATAAAATATAAAGTCCAAAATAAAGTGATTTCCAGGTTAGAATTTTATCTTTGTTAGCCGCATAAGGAAAATAATTTAGAATTATCCTCAAAATGGAGTTGGTATTAGCTGTAATGAACTTTTTCCCCAAAGAGGAAAAGAAATCAAGTTTTATTATTGGCATTAGTTTGTTTTACTGCCTTTTGTTTTTTGTTTGTTTGTTTGTCTTTTAGTTGTGCTTCATGTTATGGTAAAAGATTTATTGTTGGGGGGACTGGTGTATTGAGAGTTCCCATTTCTGTTAGCCCCACTTTGTCAGCTCATTTTGATCAGTGTTCACAGTTGTCTTATACATTTGGAGGACCTAAAATTTACATGAATAATCCAAGTTAATGGCAATAGAAGTGACCCTTGCAAACTTACTGGCATTGAGCTATAAATATGTTTTGCTGTGTCTCTGGTTATTGCCAGTGCTTTCAACGGGAGATCTTGTTTTCTTTTGCTGTCTCTGGAAACAGCAACAGCATAAAGACTCCACAAGGAGAGCTCTCACATGAGGCCTCTGTTTGCACAGCGGATACTGTTGAGCCTTATCACCAGTGATGGGTTAGATCGCCTCGTAATCAGCTGGGTCTCTCGAAGCCTCTGCCTGTGCTGTGAAGAGGACCAGCTTTTTCCAGTAGATGGAATATCAGAAATAAGATATCAAAAAATGAGAACTGTTGATATCAAAATATCAGAAATGAGGATTGATGTGAAGGTGTGCACAAAGGTCACCAAGCTGATTGGCTTCTGCCTCACAGATGCTTTGTCTCTTTCAGCCTGTGAACCAGGGCCGTCACTATCAGAAAGAAATGAATCCACCTTCTCCATCTAACCCTCGGTAAGAATCATCAATAACCTACATGGTTTTAATTACCATGTTATTGGTATAATTATGTATAATCATAACAACGTGTTTTTTTAATTTAAACCCTTTGACTTATAGAAGGTTATTCTTGGTTACATAAAATGTACTTGCCAAACCCTCCAAGCATCTCCCAGAGTCCTTATTTTGGTGGTGGCGGTGGTGGCTGTTATCCCGTGGTCTCTTTGTTTGGGGGACTGCTTGGTTTGATTCACTTTTGAAACAAAAGTCTTACCATGTAACAGCTGTCCTGAAACTAACTCACAGAGATCCATCTGCCTGTATCAGTGTCCAGCCAGAGTTCGTTTCTTTTCAAGTTCTACTTCATCCACTTTGCTTATCTAAACTATGTAGTAGCAGGGACAATCCACCAGTGTTCAGCTACCTGGCTGCAGGGTTTGCGCAATCACTTGATGATATTTTGAGGAAGGTCAAAAGGGCAAATACATGAAAACTTCTTAGCGCAGCTGCTAGCACATGGCAAACTCTTTACGATCAGTAACTTATGATTTTCATAAACATGCCATTTTAATAAGTACTCAATACCTTGAATAGGAGTGTTTTATATTCCTTTAAATTTAACACCACACCTTATGAAAGTTCAAATGACAACTCACTTTTTTCATAAACTTGTAATTTTATAATCTCAGACTATTTTGATACATTAAAAATATTATTGTCATCTGGATTACTTGTTAACATAATTTTAGGTAGATCAAAAATAAACAAATCTGAATGATATTTTAAAACACATAATCACCAGTCCATAAGAGGCTAGGATAGGCGGATTGCTACAAGTCAGAAGGCAATCTGAACTACATGGTAAGTTCAAGACTAGCCTGGGCTACAGAATTCCATTGTGCCTCAAAAAAATGCATATAGTATTGTAATTCTTCTGCCTTCTTATACATATTTATGGAAGCTAGTTTATTCTGATAAATGATCACTACATTACTGTTTGTTATGCACTCAGGGGTTATTGGAAGCCAGCGAATCTCAAGCGCTGCTAACAGTTTGTTACAGGAATGCATCTCTGAGTTGTCCTGCACAGCGAATCTCAAGCACTGCTAACAGTCTTAGGTACAGGAATGCATCTCCGTGAGTTGCCCTGCACAGTAAACTGACATCAAGGAGAACATTTCTCCGGCTCCAGAGTGCAGTTTGTTACATCATGTTTAAGTTCAGACTGCTGTGACCTGATGCAACAACCCTGTAGTGTTGAGAGATCTGGGAAGGGAGAGAAAGAAGCAGAAGAGATTTGTTAAGTTAGAATACTGTGCTACATACTAAAATGGGACAGTCAACTCTCAGGACGGTCTGAGAACTAAAAAGCCAGTGGGCAGACAGAGTCCCTTCACAATCTCTGCCTCCATCCTCACTTCTGGCCCATTCTTCTCTCTGACCACTAGCTCTCTACTTCTCGTCCCAAATATAGCTGTCCAATGGTGCTTGGGATTATATCTTATAGTTCAATCTGCATATGGAGGCTAACAAACTATGTCTGAATCTCAATTTCTACTTTCAAGGTGATTGGCTTAGATTGAACCAAGAATCCAATTTCTGGTCAAATCTGCAATGAATAGTGAGCTAAGCCATAGGAAAGTACTAACAAGGCTCCTGGGAGAACATCCACACAGCTTAGAGGAATTTTATTAGAGCTGGGAACAATTATGACATGAGTAGAGATTAGGACTCATCATTGTGTTCCTAGTCCATGCACAAGTTGGAAGCTTGTCACTGTCACAAATAATGAGTATAAAATTGAAATTACAATTTCAGTGCATATAAAAAGGCATTTTCACATAGGTAGTTAGATAGATAAGTAGATAGATGGGTGGATAGATAGATTAGATAGATAGATGGATAGATAGATAGATAGATAGATAGATAGATAGATAGATAGATAGATAGATAGATAGATAGATAGATAGATAGATGAATGGATGGACAGAGACAGGAAAGAATGAAAAGATGCCACTTGCAAACTTGCTGTACTGGCTAGTTTTGTGTGTCAACTTGACACAGGCTGGAGTTATCACAGAGAAGGGAGCTTCAGTTGGGGAAGTGCCTCCATGGGGTCCAACTATGGGGCATTTTCTCAATTAGTGATCAAGGGGGTAGAGCCCCTTGTGGGTGGTGCCATCCCTGGGCTGGAGGTCTTGGGCTCTATAAGAGAGCAGGCTGAGCAAGCCAGGAGAAGCAAGCTAGTAAGAAACATCCCTCCATGGCCTCTACATCAGCTCCTGCTTCCTGACCTGCTTGAGTTCCAGTCCTGACTTCCTTTGGTGATCAACAGCCATGTGGAAGTAAGCCAAATAAACCCTTTCCTCCCCAACTTGTTTCTTGGTCATGATGTTGTGCAGGAATAGAAACCCTGACTAAGACACTTGCATAATGAGTTTCTTTTCTGTATGTAAAGAAGCTGGAAATCCAACTTTAATCCTAATTGTAACAAGTCAAGAATTTGTCATTCGAACAAGTGAGAATGGCAGTAAGGTATGCAAGAAGGTAAAGCTTGGCTTCAGAAGAGGAAGAAAGGGAGCTGTGCTTCATCATCATTCATCTGCTAATTGGTAAATTATCTCAGACAAGTCTTCACTCTTTCTAGATGTCATATAATAATACAAATACCCTCATAAGTAAAAGAAAAAATTGGAGTTAATGCCATCAGGTCCAACCATGGGATTCTGTGACTTCCACATGACTCATTCCCAATACAAAGAGTCACATGGTTTGTGTTTTCACCAAGCTGGATGAGTAAGGGACATTTTGATGGGATACTATATGACTCTAACTATCCCTTTTCCAGGTTCATTCCAAAAGATAGAATACAAGAAAATTCATCAACAGAACAGACTCTATTTTTATGCAACCAAGTGTTCATTCACTTAAGAAAAATTGGTTTACATTTCTACATAATGAAATTGAAAAGAACAAACTAAAAAAATAGAAGGTATTTTCAACCCCATTTGCTAGCAGGTTAGCCAACTTTCCTTAAAATATATATATATTATTATACAACTTAAAAAGCCTACAGCTTATGTGCCTTAGCTCCTGACTCATAAATTCAGCAGCCTGGGGCATTGAGAGAAAGGCATTGTTGGTCCATAAATATAGAAGATGGTAAAATTCTGAGATCAGCATGTATCCTCATCAGAGTAGGATGAACTGATTCATGTGATATATGTGATTTAATTTCAATCAAAAACTAGCATTCTGCTTCAAATTTATATTTATTGTGTTTCTTATAAATCATACCTTATATTTTACATCTCAAAATATATAGGACTTTATAGTTAGGGGGACAGATAATTAATATGAAAACAGATATGAGAAGCTAAGTCTCTAAGTGACCCTCATGGATAGATAAACATCTAACCTGAATCCCAGGTGGAAGGCTTTGCCTAGGGAGAGTATGAGCAGTGGGTAAAGGGTGGGTGCTAGTATGACTATAATCACAGCAGAGGCGGGAAGTATGTGCATACATCTCCATGAACGGGACAGCAGAATATGACAAGTGGCCACATTAAGTTCAGTGAAATGCTGCAACTACTCTAGGCATGTAAGAACCTAAGCCTCTTAAATTGCATATCCTCATGTGCACATAAGCACAGGTTTAGAGTCAACTTTCAATTAACTTCCTAATGTAACCCAACAGTCAGCATCCTCGGGGTCTTTCATTTACATTTTGTTCTAGACAGATTTTCACTTCTGAAACATAATTGCTCTCTTTATTTTGTGTGTGCAGATTAATATCCGGGATAATATACAACCCACAAAGCAAGCAAATTCAGGTGATGGAAAGTTGGCTTCAGGTTGGAAATAGCTAAAACACTGAATACATTCATAGCTTGTTTTCCTCGCAGTGAAAATGTTCGCTTGCGCTCTTGGGGCAGTGCTTGACACTGGATTGGGGTAGGATGCAATGGTAATCATTTTCCTAGGAAGATTACAGTCTAGGAAGTGAAATGTATATGGTTCACCTCATCATATACCCTGGCGTGTCTCGATTTGCAGCAGAGCCATTTTCCCATGCGTCCTTAGGCAGGAGGTGGTATTTCCCATTATTTTTTCCTAATGCACCAACTGATATTTAGGCAGCCTCTCAGATGCTAGGGCCCTTCCCTCCCTCTCTACTGATGCTACCTCGTGGGGCACTGACAGCTTTTACAAGGTGTAGAAATGGCTAACATAATCTAATACAATTTAGAGGAGTGTGGAGCAGGAGGAAACAATTTCACAGTTCATTCATGTTGAGAAATGTTTCCTAGCATGTAAACTTGCATGCTGCCAAACAGAGCAAAATGGATGCTGTTTGCAGCCTCAGGTCATTTATTTCAAAATACCATCTATGGGCTTGCGGGTTTAGAGCCGTCCCTTAGGCACAGCTCTTTATATGTTTATGTAGACTCCTCAGAACAGTAGAAGGTACTTTTGCTCAGGAATGAATTTTATGAAATAAGCTGTGATTGCGCTCTGGTAGTGTGTTCGTGTGGATAGAGTTGACTGTCACTCTTACCTATGGAATAAGGATGCTAGCTGCTGTTTTACAGCCTATTGTAAATTTAGGGAGAGGAAGGAATCGATTCAGAGGCTTCCTAAGGTTCTAAATGTTTGTGGAAATAAACAATATCAAAAACCATTCTAGAGTCCCCAGCAGCGGCCAATGGCATGGCTTTCTAAAGTGTTTGCTTTCTTGTTTATCTGTAGGTTTTGGTTGGGGATTTTGGTTGGGGTTTTGTTGTTGTTTTCTTTAAATGCCATTGCAGATTATGTTAGGGTCTAAATCCTTTGCCATTCTGCCTCATTTTTGTGTGGTATGAACATACTTATAACTGTAATTATCTGATAAAGCCCTGAAGACTCTGACAAAAGATTAATAACCAATGACCTCAGTTCCTGCTGGCTCAGCCCGCCTGGTCGAAGCAAGCTGGCCTGTCATCATAGCGTGCAGAGGCTACTCAGCCTCCTTCATTTCTCTCTCTCTACTTGTCAGGATTCTGCCTAATACCCTTCCCCGTTTCTAATACTCAAGCCTCTTTTCCTCTGACACAAAAAAGAAACGATGTACAAATAAATCCATGGAGCTTATACTTGGACTCCTCTTCGCCTTGTTATATCTGGATCATCTTAAAAAAGGACAGAGACTCTCCTGCCTAAACAAACATCTCATTCCTCTTATGTTCTTAGTGTTCTTCCTGCTGCCTGGGTTTGCATTATGTCTGGATCTGCATATACAGAGGCACAGATTGCTCTCATTATTCATTTCTCTTGCTATCTCTCTATGGGAAAAGATATGAGCACCTCTTGATTTTGGTATTCCATCACCACAGATTCATGGTGGTCTGAGGCTCCAATTCTCCATATTTAGAGCTCCACTGATCATGTGTTGAAGGCCTGTGTCTAACCTTGGTGCCACTGGGGAAGAGTAGAAGCTTGGGAGGTGGGGCCCTAATTAGAGGAAGCACGCCATTAGAGGTGTGCTCCTGAAGGCAGGCAATGTTGAGACTCAAGCTGTTCCCTTCCCCCTCCTCTTTCTCTTTCTCCTTCTCTTCTTCCTCATCCTTACTTGCTCTTTTCTCCCCCCTCTCTCTTTCGTGTGTGTGTGTGTGTGTGTGTGTGTGTGTGTGCGTGTGTGTGTACCTCCTGCTTGTCATAGAGTGAGCAGACTGCTACATGTGCCCCACTGTGAGATGCTGGTCCAGATCAACAAAGCCAATAAACAATAACTGAAACCTGTCTCTGTGAGTCAAATAAACCCTTCCTGTTTTTAACTTAGGTGTTTCAGTGATGGAAAGCTGACCAACACACTTTCTGTTTCTTATCTGTTTCTCCCTCTTGCCTCTATTGTTGTCTGAATGAGGATAGGCGCTCCATCAGCCTTTGAGTTAAGGGAGCAAGGGAAAGAGGAGGAAAGACAGCTGGTACCTGGGGCACGATGGGAAAGGAAACGGTATCCTGAATGTTGCTATGTTTTCTCGTGTGCTTATCCACTTTATAAAGTCAGTGCCACCTGCTAACCATGTACTTGGGTTACCTCTACTGAGGAAGGTGCACATAGCCCTCACTGGCCTAAATAAGCAAATAGAGCACTGTTTTAAAGGTGCACAATTGTATCTGTGTATACAGATCTAAATGTACATATATTGTGAGGAAGAGAAAGGGGTAAAACCCTGAGCCTGAGGGATGACACGTTTAATTCAGGCATCTTCCTTCTTCCTCCCCACCCCACCATTTTCATGAAGAGATTCTTGAGACCACTGCTCTACTAGGAGAACAGACTTTTAAGACATCCGAGCCCTTTTCTCTCTAATCTCCAGCCAAAACCAGATTTCAAAATGGCTCTTCTTGCCTCTGGGCTGCCTCAGAGAAAGCCCCAGGGAGACGATTCCCAGAAACAAACCAAATCCCTTGAGAATCTTTCTGCTTTTCACCTCCGGCCACTCATAATGCAGGACAATAACCTGCCCAACTCCAAGAGCCCCCTCCCCCCAACCCCCGGGTCGTAGGAGATTCAGCAATTTATTTGCAGAACCACGTGGATGAAGAGCAGACAGCTCATAGTCGCCTGCCCATCACATCTTCGTCCACTGCCTTTGACTCTTGCTGACATGTCCATCCCACCTTCAATCCTGGTTCTCATGATTCTTCTCCCTCAGCAAGTTTGCTCAGATCCCAGGCCCTAACTAGCCATCTCAGCAAATGACTGGCAACCTCGGTACCCTGCCCACCTACCCAAGAAGACTTTGTCTTTGCTTTCTTCTCTGTTTATCCCTGGACCTGGCTCTGAGCGGGATAACCCTGTTCTTCATTACCCTTGTCTGAGACTAGCCCTCTCTTAGGCTTCTGGCACTCACCACATTACTCGACCCAAGTCTTCTGGTTTCTCCACGCCGTGGATTAAGATTGGGAAACATAACCAGTATTTCAGTTACTGCCTTATTTCCCAAAGTTGCAAACTAATGAAACCCTTCACAGCAGTAGAGTGCATCTTCTCCCCAACCTACCCAAAGCCTCTATGTCTGAAATGACACATCCCTGAAGAATCTGGGCATCTCTAACCAGCAGTGTGTGGTCCCGTGGGCCTCCCTATTCACTGCTATTCACCTGGATAGGGAACTCACATGCCTGTGGCCCACGGTCCAGTGGAAAGATGGAAATTACCAAAGCAATTGTTTACCATCCTAACAATTATATAGTTTCAATTTTTAATTAAAAGATTCTGTTTAAACTAATAAAATCCTTTAGCAAGAGTAAGTAGTAATTCTCATTTACAGTTCTGCTAGAGATGAGAGTGCAAGGCAGGAGAGAATGACACATACCCTAAGAACTAGAAAACCATAATTATTTTCAAGTGTCCACAACCAGTCATGTCTCTAAACCTACTAACTCATTGTTCATTTTGTAATCCAATGCAGACAAGCATCCGTGTTATTTAAATAAGAAACCCCCAACAGCCAGGGCAATTTGACGTGTACTTCAGCCTTAGCTTCAATGGTGCTTGGTGTTTCTGAAGCCCTTACCCCATGACCTGAACTTGCCCTCCATGAGCCTGAGGATTTCCCAAGGGGGCAGTTCCACTCTGTGGGTCCTACATGCGATGTGCAGGCCAGCTAGGGGCAGGGCTGCAGGGAGAGGAGCACAGCAAGCCTGGCACTGGGAAAATGGCAGCCTTACAAAACTGGTGCTCATGTGCAGACTCCACTTCAGTTAGACGTTGCCTGTTTCTTCCCTGCATTTCTTTTCATTTCTCTTAATGAAAAACATTATGTTTTTAAATTGATTGAAGTTAAAATATGATTTCTCATTTTGGCAATATATTATGTTTAGTGGCACTTATAGCTTTATATTATGATGTTCATTACACATAAAATCCCACTCAGTATAATAAACCCCATGTGAGTCAAATGTTTGGCCTGTTTCAAATGACTCCAAGGTGAAAAGGCCAACAGCTCTTAGCTGACTTGATTGAACTAACGCAAACATTATTGTTGTATTGACTCTTTCTTGCCCATTGATTTTTAAAAGGCTTTACATCCCTTGCTATCCATTAAGGCGAATCAGATGCAATTTGGTGCTCAGGACAGGAAAACACCGTGGGGTGTTGGGTATGTATAGTCATGGGGAAAGGAAACATTCTTAAACAGACTTATCAGGAAGTAGTTCTCATATTTTGCTATGAATAACTTCTTTGCTCTTGATTTTTGAGTTTATAATCGGAGCTGCTGGATTGTCACAAGGAGACATGGCTCAGTAACAAGTGATGCGAAATGGTAAATTGTAGGTGGCTTTATTATTACTTACTGAACACATGTGAATCTCACATGGCCTTGTGTTTTACAGTTTATGTGTGTAGCAGATGCACATTATGCTAATAATGCTTCCTCTTGTGCATGGGACTCATCTCTCAACTATAGATGATTCTTTTCTTCTCATGACTGTTGAAACTACTTGTTGACCACTCGAATTAAAAGAAATTTCCCTGATGGTCTGGTCAGTGTTTGGGCTTGGCAAAGAGTACACTTACCTTGTTTTTCACAATTTGCCCTCCCACAGACTCTTTAACAACACTCTTACTGAAAACAAAAACTGCCTTCATTCTGCAAATACAATTAATGCGTAGTTGGAGCCCAGAAAAGGCTCTGACTTTTGCCTCCTGGACTAATGGGAGAAGTGGGAGACAAAGGACAGCTGTCCACGTGACAGTCTCTGCATTGTGAGAGCGAGTTTCCAGATTCAAGCCCGAGCCAGAAAGTGCTATGGGCGAGGCACACAGTAAATGAAGACCTTCTGCATTAGGGATGGAATGGATCTGTCACTTGGAGGGATTGTGAGGCGAGGAGCAGATTAGCTGATTACTCACAGTCAGAAGGCGGCTTGGGGAAAAATGTGCAGGAAACGATAAGTGTGGGTTTGTGCTGATTTAATGATATTCCTAAACTACAGTAACACTGTGGCTGCAATATAATAACACACTTGGCTTGCATTTTTAAATCATCAACATATTTCTAGTTTGACCTTAAAAACACCTCGGGCTATTCTCCATTAAAATTAGTAGCTTCTGAATTAGGAAAAAGCACCCTCTAGGATGGCCCAGCGGTACTCTCACGACAAGCATACCTGGCCTTTCCCAAGCTGCCATGGATGGCTTCCCTCCAACATCTCTCCCAGCGCCTGCTTCTCCTTCCAAGCCTAATTTTAATTGTGTTTTAAGTATGCCAAAGCCTCCTGTGGGTCTTGAGGCATTTCAATCACAAAAAAAATTTAAAAATAAAAAAATAAAACACCCACCACCTGTCTCCTACCATGTTTAGAGCCATGTTTAGTGGCATGCTCACCTGTCCTCATTGGCTTTCATTGTCATTTCTTAGCTTTTTGTGGCGATTGAAGAGTATCTATGAATAAGAAGGCTCCTGTTTTCCCATGGGATGAAATGAGGTCAGTCTGAGTGCTCACTCTGTCATAGCAACGAAATCAACCACTTTTATTCTATATCACTGCAGATATTCATCAGAAAAAAAATTAACAGAATTTATATTTTAAATAAATAAGTGTGAGATGTGAACAGCACACATACACCTAACTCGACAAGGATGGACTTGCCTCACCAAAAACACCTTTACTGCTTTTGAACAGTGTTTGTTCTAACTTCTTAGCATGTATACCTGACGCAAGTGTAGCCTGGCTTGTTTCATGTTCTCTGCTCTTGGTTTGCCAGTACTGGCTTTATATTGCATGTAATGATGCTTAAAAGGAGATAATATTTGCTATTTAGTTTGCCCCACTTTCACCCCCCCCCCCAAAAAAAAGAAACTGTCTAGATGGGAAGCCATTGAAGAGAATTCCTAAAAGTTGTGATAGGAATGCTGAAGTGTAGCTCTTCTGGCCAGGGAGAGGTGGGGAATGACTCTGCTTTCTTTGAGGGGCTGGCCACTGAGAGTATATAAACAACACAAAATACGCTTAGTCTCCTCCTCCTCTTCTTCTTCTTCTTCCTTCCCCTCCTCCTCCTCCTCCTCTTCCTCCTCTTCCTCCTCATCCTCCTCCTCCTCCTCCTTCTTCTTCTGTTGGGAGAGAAGTCACAAAGCTTGAGGGATGGACCTGGGAGGACTAAGAAGTATGATAGGATGCATTATGTGAAAATCCCAAATAATTAATAAAAATATTAAGAGGGGAAAAAACTTGTACCTAACCCCAGTAGCCACCACTTGAATCCTAGATGATGATGACAGTTCAAATTGTGGTGTGTGTGTGTGTGTGTGTGTGTGTGTCTGTCTGTCTGTCTGTCTGTCTGTGTCTGTGTGTGTGTGTACAACTTACCAGGATTCAGCATGGTTGTAGACTTTTCCTATTCTGAAATTAGCACGCCTAAGTTAGAATAAGTAAAGGAGCCACTAGAAGAGCAAGCCAAAGAAGAGATTCTGAGGTGGAGACAATTGTGTCCTGACGCCCTTGTCTAGTCTCTGTCATCAGGAGTTAATGATGCTGTCTGCCCAATATCTCCAGCACTTCAGATTTTCAGATGAGTATTTGGTTGGCACTTACACATTCTCCTTCTTTGGCATGCTGCCAACCACCCTACTCATTATAGCCAATAAAAAATTAGTAACAAAATGGCTTTAGTTATTATTTGGCATTGACACATAGAACAAGTGGGTTTTGGAGGTGGCATAATGCTCTGGTTATAGCACAATGGAAGGAAATGTGCGTTTGTGTTCTTGGGGAATTCTTCAGCCTTTCCAAGCATCACTTCAGTTATCCAAAAGTAGTTCCTTTTTTTCCAGGTTTGCTACAAGGATTCCGTGAGATAATACACAGGGCCTCTCATGAATATTTTCACTAGCAGTATTAATTTCATAAATAATATGAAAAGATCCATATTGCAAACAGTGATAATAGGGTGTTACTAGTAAACTGGGGATAGAGAGAAAAATCAGAATATGAGGCATCCAAGCATCACAGTAAGGCTAAGGAGGTGATTTACCCAGTGTCTCTTCAAATTCTGTTCATCTGTGCCAGGAAACAGGCTTGGCACACCATCAGGCATTTCCTTCATTATCAGACAAGATAAAAAGAAACTTTGATGCTAAACTTCATGAGCCTCCCTCTAACCTCTCCCCCAGAACAGTACTTTGAGCTGTTGCCTTCCTCAAGTTCTTTAGTAGCACATCTGAGTCATTTCGTTCACTCTCCAGTCTCTTAGATGGTCTACCCTGATCGTTCCAGCCCTGACATAGCCCTGCCAAGCTTAGGACACTGTTGGGATTACACAGTTGCTATCCTCTCAGCTGAACAAGACAATTTAGATGTAATCCAAACCACTTGGACTGCAGCTAACCATCAACAGGGCACTATGCCTCATGGTATGGGGTGAATCCCATTCACATTTGTAGTTTTTCTGTCTCACTAATGACTTACATTTAGTGTCTAGTCACCTAGACCACTCACTGTCTTTCCCTTGGGGTATTGCTATAGACTAATAGGTAGTCTCCATGCATCGCCGGTGCCTTTAACCACAGCCTGTTCCCCATAGAACAGTTAGAGTGACCTTTGTAAACACATACCGGAGGTCTACTGCTCCTTGTTAAAACCTTTCACTCAGAGGATTCAGGCCACAAGACTGAGTGGCCAGGCCCCTGTCTGCTGGTACAACCTTATTTCATACAGTTTTCCTTGTAGGGGTTTGTGTGCAAGCCACTCTGGCCCCTCCCCTCTGCCTGTGTGTGTGTGCCTTTTCCCCTACAGTGCCTTCCATCTTCTCCCCTACAGTGCCTTCCATCTTTGCTGTGTCCAGCTTGCTTGTTCACACCCTTTCGGCCTCTGTGCTACCTGTCAAGCATCCTGCAACAGAAACCTCTTAGCAGTTCTACACTGTTACGTGATTCGCTGATTGATGGTTGACCCACCCTCCACACTATATGCTTTACAAGGACAGCCCTGAGGACTAGATTCATAACCTCAGGGTAGGAAGAGATTGGGAACTTATTAAAGAACACTACTTCAGCTAAAAGACACACCACAGAATAGAATATTTGCAGTGTAAGGGTTACAGCCTTCCATATATAAACAAAACACAAATCAGTAGGAAAGAAAATAGAGACAACCCAAAAGAAAGATAAAATGGCCAAGACTGATGAGGGATATATAAATACCGTGCTTGGGACGTTGTGAGTACACTGCTGGGTAGGTGTGACTATAGAGTGTAAATGCCATGAGGGGTATAGATACCCTGTCAAGAAGGTAGGAACACCTGCAGGAAGGGAATGAATGCCCTGCCTAGGGGGTGTGAGTGTACTGCTGGAGGGCACTGATGATGGACTGATGACACACTGTCAGGGGATAGAAGTTGATATAACTGCTTTGGAAAACTGTTTCATATGATCTAAACATATCATGGCTTTTTATCCAGCAGTAGCACTCCTTCATACATAGCCAATAAAAGGCACACAGAGGTGTGCATCCAAAGTCACATCTAGAGGTTGAGTGTCCACTCCACCCCCTAGGACTGCTATGAAGATTATTTTTAAGTGAAAGAAATTGAGCTACAAAACAAGATCTTGGCTTTTTCTTTATCTAAAGCAGCACCTGAAACACAGCTGCCATTAGTCACCAGTGCCCAAAGGAATTTCTTGCTAACTTAGCTATATAGACACAGGTACCCCATCAAAAGTCCTTCCTAACTTTCCCATGGAACCCCTGGGGCTCATCCTCCCTGTTAGGTTTCTCTTCCAACCTCTATCCCTGGTTATTGAGTGTGTCGATCATTACTGACGAGCTCCACCTGCACTGTCAATAAGCTCTGCCTTCTCAATGTGTGCTGTCAGCTGATCTGCAGACCCCAAGCAGCATAATGGCCTCAAGCTGGAGAACACTTGGCTTTGTATGCTAGAAGAGATAAATAAACTGTGCAGTATTCACAAGACAGAATACTAATTACACCCAAAAGCATGGATGAATTTGTCAAATACAATCTTTAGAAAAGACCCTGGATAGCTAACACAGGATGTTTCCATTCTTATAGGGATCAAATTTGCGTTTTTGAGCTGTAGCGTTGCCATCTGGTGGCCATGAGAAGAAGAGCATGATGCCTGGCTTGCATTGTGGTTGGTCCCTGAATTGTGCTTTTATTACTTGTGCACCTTTCCATGCACAGTTCACGATGCAGTTCTGGGTAGGATGCAGTCCGAATGCTCTCTCTGATCCTGCAGTGTCTATCGCTCTGTTTCACAGTTCTGCATGTTGCCTTCTGCAGAGTGTGAACCGTGTGAAGGCTGAATGGCTGCTGTGGTTAACACTGAATAATTGTAGTGCCTCCGCCAGCCTGGCGACTGAAAGAGTTATTACCCTCCCTCAGAAGCCTAATGGGCTTGCAGGAATGGCCCATGCCGGTGTCACAGGATCATTTCATCTCAAGTGTTTTTTGAAAATAGCGTTCTCTCCTCTTACCTGTTTAAAAGTCCATTTGTCGCACACATCGGCATCCTATCACAATATTTCTCATTAACTGAAATGTTACAATTAACACACTCTGCAACTGCGGGAAAAATTAATCTCGTCAGCGGAATATCCTGTCAGCTTTCTCAGCTCTTTATTTTCTTGTGCAGCCAGTCAACATGGGGGGGGGGGATTAGGAGGGGAGCAAATTATCATCCACCTGATAGAGCCTTTTTTCAACATAGCCTTGTTTTTTATTTGAGTGCTGAAAATAGAGATTAGCCAAACAGTCCAAAGGAAAATGGAAACCACTATGCAAATGCCATCTCCAAGAACCTAGCACTCTTAGTGAAGGAATTGATACGTGTCCCCCAGAGCTGAATAACTGCACTGAGTTACACCCCACCTACTCCCTAAGCAATGCTAAATCTCTTTAGGAAGGCTAAAATGATTTTGTATTTATATTCTAATTTTTAGGACAATTAATTTTCTTGGGTTAGACAAGGCTGCAGTTTTCTACTCTTAAGGCTGAGTTAGAATGCAATCCGCATGCTCTTGCCCTAAAAGCCTGTAAAGATGCTACCGGAGGCTGCTCCACTTGGGAGCTCTTTCTGGAATTTCAAGTTAACCACCACTCATACTTGCACAGTATGGTAGTAACACCGTGTGGCAAGGGTTGATTTTATGTGTGAGTCCTCACTGGTCAGTCTTCGTTCACGTCTCATCCATATCTCGGGTTTTTTGTTGTTGTTGTTGTTTAAACACGGGAATACCCAGGCCTATGGAGCTCACAGCTTGAAACAGGACGAGAGAGTTTTCACTTGCCCTTACTTGACTTTGAATATTTAGGGAAAATTCTCAGTTTGCAGATTTAGCTAATGGCACTACAATGTCACTCTTCTCTGTTTAACATTCAGCTTTGTTAATCAAGAAAACCATAGATTGGCTCTTTGCATGTTGATTAAATTGATTACAGCTGTGGGCCTTGATAGCACTTTTTTTTTCCCTAAGTGTCTCTAATTAATCAGACAATGCTTGATTGGGCTTTTCTGTTTTGAGGAGATAAACTGACTTCCTCCAGAATTTTCACCCCAAATCGTTCTCCGTTGCGAGGTAAAGACGTGAGTCACCGCCCAGGTGACTTTTGGGTTTCCTTTCATCCTTCAGCAACTAAAAAAATGGAAAGAGGAAAAAGAAGAAGCAAAGAGAGTTTCCACAGAGCACATGGGCAGAGGTGGGGGGAGAGGATCCTTTTGAAAGGCACGTTAAAATCTAATATTACTCAGTTGAACCCAAATTTGGAAAGAAAGTCTATCCCTGGAAGCTATCAGGGCAGCCTGCCCTCTACAGGGAAGTGTCTCTTCTGCTCTCCTAACCATTCCTTGTCCGCCTGTGTTCTTTGAAATGTCAGGTGTAGCCTCATGCATCCTTTTCCTTGGATTCCAGCTTCAGGAAGGAGGTTTTACACAGCCACCCACCTTTTAGTCCTATCTCCAACTGAAGCACCTGTCGTTCATGCAGACGCAAACCTGAGCGTTTCCAGGAGCATTGCCAACATTGAAGAAAAACCTGAGATGCTCTGTGTTCATCTTTGGAGTCCATCCGTCAAGTGAGGCAGGCCACCAGGGCCTTGGCTTACATAGTGGGAGGTGACAGTGAGAAAGGCAGCCTGTTCTCCTGTCCCTTCCCATCAGTAGATGGGTCTCTAAAGCATGGTACCAATAAGCACTTGCTCACTTAATCTCTGCCGTTGGATATGTTTAGATACTTCAGAAGACTTGCAAATCTCGTCATGCTGGAAGATCCTAAAGAGAGAGACTCTAATGTTAAGGTAGAAAGTGCCTAGGGCTGCACATGGAGCTGAGTAGTTCGGTACTTGTCTAGCAAGAAGAAAGCCTGACTCTATCCCCAGCACCAAAACAACAACAATAATAATGCCTGCAGTACAAAACCAAAGTGCAGCTAAAATTAGAAAGGTAGAGAATAAAAAAAAGATGTCTAGCCCCTCGTTTTTATTGTCAGGTGTAATGGTGAGTAACAGTGTCTTAGACACCTAACATCTAGAAACTTCCTATGCACATACTAGAAAACACAGATTATATGTGCTTTTGTTTGTGGCTGGGGATAGTCCTAGCTTCTGCACTACTTCCTCTGTGACCTTTCAGTAACAGGTCCTGGGCATCTTTCTGATTTCATATTGGCTTATTTTTCATAAGCTTCTAGGAATCCCTTCCTCATTTGTCTGGATCCGGACATCAAGGTGGTTTCCACCTGTTTGTTATTGCCAAGGGAACTGGAACCAACATGTTCATGCACTTTTCTCTCTGAAGGCCACAGTAAATTTCTAGCAGGAGAATTACTCAGGCAAAAGGTAATTTGATAAGTATTACCTAATTGCTTACCCGTTCACTGATTTACTCCTGCCAGAAATCTAAATATGTTTTCCCATCTTGTTTGTTTGTGAGAGGGTTGTTTGTTTGTTTGTTTGTTTTGTTTTGTTTTGTTTGAGACAGGGTTTCTCTGTATAACTCTAGCTGTCCTGGAACTCACTCTGCAGAACAGGCTGGCCTTGAGCTCAGAAATCCTCCAAGTGCTGGTATTAAAGGCATGCGCCACCACTGCCTAGCTGTAACCAGGTGTCTTATTAAAGAGAGACAGAGACAGAGACAGACAGAGAGGCAGACAGAGACAGACAGACAGACAGGCAGGCAGGCAGACAGACAGGCAAGCAGGCAGACTTGGGCCATCTTTAAACTCATTACATGGGTGAAGATAATCCTGAATTCCTTCCTCCCCTGCCTTCACCTCTCTAGTACTAGCACTCTCTAGTACTAGGACCAATACTCTCAGCCTATCACCCTCTCTTAGTCTCTTAAGACCTCAGAACTTTTGCCTGGCTGTCAGTGAGATATCATTATTTTAATTTGCATTTCTCTGTGTACATATCAAACATTTTTCCATGCATTGAAGAACATGACATGCCTTTTTCTCTGTATATTCATAAGTTTCTGAGGTTATATCTTAATGTGCTCAGCATCCCTTGGGATCCAACACAGTGTTGATCACATGAATACTCCATACCTATTTAAATGTAATTTGACAAATGAAGCACAAAAAATAATCTAAAAAAGGATGTAAAATCCTTAAGGCTAATTGTCATTGCCAGAGATGTTAAAGATCACTGAAGAACCATTTACCTGTGGTATTAGGAGATTTTTGTACAATGTTCTTAGCAGAAAAGACTCTGTATTCTATTTTTTTCAGCAACTGAGTGTAATACATGCATATGTGTGTGTGTGAATGAAATACATTTATAAATCTGCACGCACGCACACACACAAACACACACACACACAGGGTTAATAATTTCACATGGCCACAAGTGCTTCAGGCTGCCTTGGCCTGCATTCTCATTGCACTGCGTTCCTATTGTGATGTATACTGTTTCCTCTAGACTGTTCTTTCACCTATTTTTCTACCTTGTTGCCTTACTCTCATCCTTAAGGAACAGCTGTCTCATGCTTGTTGCTATAAAACCTTTCCTAATCTGCTCACACAGCTGTTCACTGGGTTGGGCTGTCTTCTCAAACTACTCCCATGAGTGAATTCCTCAAGAACAGGAGCCATAGGAGATAAATAAGCATCAAAGTATACATTGTAAAATAGCTTCTCTAAAAACAGTATAGAGAGTAAGGGGCCAGCCCTTTTCCTGGTGTTTCTAGTTGATAGTTCATGTGCCTTAGTTATATGTAATAATGTCTAATGCTGTGATAAGTGATTCTAGGGTTTAGTTATCTTCCATGTAAAATATGTCCTTTACCCTATAGATAATACTGTCAAGCTAGAATGATATTCAGTTCTGCAGAAAACATAAGTTATATTTGAATGAGCATAAAGACATTGGTACTTTTATGATTTCTTGGAGCATAAAGAAGTTGATGGAAGCTGGTACTCTCTGTTTTAAGGTTTTCTTTTTTTTAAGATTTATTTATTTATTATATGTAAGTACACTGTAGCTATCTTCAGACATACCAGAAGAGTTTGTCAGATCTCATTACAGATGGTTGTGAGCCACCAAGTGGTTGCTGGGATTTGAACTCAGGACCTTCAGAACAGCAGTCAGTGCTGTTAACCACTGAACCATCTCTCCAGCCTGTTTTAAGGTTTTCTAACAAAGACATAGAGAGGGGAAGCTATTTTATAGACTAGAAGAAAAGACAACTTCCTGTTTGTAGGAACACTTGTTGTATGTCTCCAGACAACACTCTATTCAAAAGTTTCTAGAACTTATACACAAATTTAGTAAAGATGCAGGACACAAAATCAGCATGTAAAAATCTGTAGCATTTTTATAAAACCATAATGAACTTAATGAAAAGGAATTTTTAAATATTCATTGTAGCTACATACAAAAACAAATATTTAGGAAGAAATTTAAGCAAAAGAAAAATAGATCTCTGATCTGAAAATGATAAACTATTGATGAAATAAACTCTAGAAGGCATTAAAACAATGAAAGGATATTGTGATCCCTGTGGATTGAAAAAAATCAATATTGTCGATATTTTTATACTACCCAAAGCAGTCTATTGATTCAGTAAAATTCCCGTCAAAAGCCAATGTCTTTTTCATAGAAATAGAAAAGCATCCTCAAAATCACATGGAACCACATAAGACAGCCATGCTAGCCAAAATGTTTCTAAGAGGAGAAAAAACAACAATAACAACAACAATGTGGGTGAAATAATTCCTGATGTCAAGATATGCTATAAAACTACATAACTAAATCAGCACACAGTGGCACAGAATAAGCCAGATACTATCCCATGTTCATATGGCCAACTGATATTTGACAAAGGTTCCAAGAATATAATCTAGAATAGACAACCATTTTAATAAGTAATACTAGCAAAGTTGTGTTCCTATCTGCAGGAAAATGAAAGTAGGGCCTCTCACCAAACTGCTAAGCTATGAAACTTAAACTCTGAGATGACCAGGAGTACAAGGGAGTCCAGACACTGAAAGAGGCACCAGTGTTTCATATAAGACCCCAAGAGCATGTGCACCAAAAGCAAATACAGGTTGCTACGATTATTTCACCTTAAAAAGTTGTGCCCAGCAATGGAAGTAATCCACAGAATTATCATGCAACCAGGAGAATTTGGGAGAACACTTGCCTGCTACTCATCTGCCAGGGGATTTATATATGCATGATCCAAGAAATTCAAACCACTAAATAGGGAAAACAGCCTGATGAAAACGACCTACAGAAATGGGTGCTTCTCAAGGAAGAGGTGCGAGGGCTGAGTGCATAGATCAATGCTCCTTCTTGACCAGACCAATGAAATAGGACAAAGAGCCTGAAAGTAAACCACACAACTACAGCCTGGAAATAAACCATACAGCTCCACCCATCTGAATTTCAATATATCCACCAAAAATATGAGAAAAAAATAGTATCTTCTACAAATGCTGCTGGGAAAGAAGATATGCACACACAGAAAAGACAAGAAGCCCCTGTCTATCACACTGTGCAT
Source organism: Mastomys coucha (assembly GCF_008632895.1). NCBI lineage: Eukaryota > Metazoa > Chordata > Mammalia > Rodentia > Muridae > Mastomys > Mastomys coucha. The sequence goes on along the minus strand of NW_022196892.1, from coordinate 826,445 downwards.
GCATCAATTCTGTCATGAGCTCAACCTCCCTGAGGACCTGTTGGTAGCTAATGTTTTCTGGGAGTAGGGGAAACCATTCTCTTCAGTATTGTAGCCAGCTCCAGTAAATAACCTCCAACTCAGGCACATAGAAGCAACCCTAATTAAACTCAGTGGGTCACAGAACAACAGAAAGCCATGAAAATCAGAGGGAGAGTTGTTAGGAAGAACAAAGAGTCAGCAGAAGGAGGTGGGTGTGAAGGTGTAAGGAGTGAAATCGACCAGAATGCATGATATACACATGTGACTCACCAAAGAGTAGTTATAAAGGAATCTTGTAATTGTAAGAATCTGTCTACTTACTTTTTTGAAAAAGGAATCCAGCATGGACCAAAGAGCTTAATGTAAGACCTAGAACTTGGAAACTAATAGCAAAACACTTCAAGATAGGGACATAGGCAAGAACTTCCCGAAAAGCCACCAGGAGTCCAAGGAATAAGAGCACAAGTACACAGTGAGATTGAAACGAATTAAACAGCTTCTGCATAGTGGACAGAGTAAAGAGGCAGCCTTCTGAAGGGAGAGGTGACAGGATGTATACAGAAAATATACATGCAACTCAAGCCCTAAGACACCAAAATCCCATTAATAATTAAGGATAAATGGCCAAATGAATTAAATACTTCTCAAAAACACACAAATGGTCAATAGATATTTGTATTAAAAAAATCCATCCAGGCAGTGGTGGCTCACGCCTTTAATCCCAGCATTTGGGAGGCAGAAGCAAATGGATTTCTGGTTTCGAGGCCAGCCTGGTCTACACAATAAGTTCCAGGACAGCCAGGGTTACACAGAGAAACCCTGTCTCAAAAAAAAGCAAAAAACAAAAAACAAAAAAAAACCAAAAAAGTCCAAAATCCAAAATGCACGTCAAAACTACATTGTCACTGTCACAATCAGAATGACTGTTATCAAGAATATACACACAGGTGCATGTGCACGTGTGAGCACACACACACACACAAACACACACACGGCAGATGCATACACATACTTCTGACTGGCTGTGATATAGGAGAAGATGTGGTGGAAGAACAGGACTCCAGTGCATTGTGGGGTAAAATGGAAATTAGCAAGGCCATTATGAAAATCAGAGATTCTTCAAGAAAACTAAAGTAGAACTGTCAGAACATCCTGTTGTGACACTACTAATTTTAAATTCCTGGAGGAATTTAACTCAGCATTCAACAATCATACCTGCACACCCATGTATGTAGTGATGCTAGTTACAATAGCTGGTTTATGGGAATAGTGTAAATGGCCATCATCAATGAATGTAAAAGTAAAATGTATATAGTTAAACAATGGCGCTTTATCCAGCCATAAAGAACAATGAGATTATGAACAATGAAGGAAAATTGGTGGAACTTAAAGATCATTTTAAGCAAATAAAGCCAGTATCACAAGAATAAACATCTCATAGTTTTTCTTCTATGAGGAATCTAGAATATGTGTATAGGTAGGCATGCAAATATGTGTTTATTTATTTGTATACATATACACATATACATATACACACACATATATGTGTATATGTATGTATGTATGTATGTATATAACATGAGAAAGTACAAGAGCAACTACCTGAAGAGAGGAAAGGAGGTTGCAGAGTAGAGGTAGGACAAGAGAGTGAAATTGGGTAAGTCAAGTGATGTCCATGTAAGAAAACGTCATAGTGAAACCATCATTGTGTACAATGTCTATATGCTAATAAAAACTGCTCGGTCTCAGTAATCATCAGAGAACTGCAAAGCAAAACCCACAAAGAGATAATCTCTCCTTGTTAGAATGGCTAACATCAAAAAGACAAAACTGAATGCAGGCAATGATGTGAATACCCCGCTGTTGTTGGCAATGTAAATTAGTACAGCCATTATGGAAAGCAGTATGGAGATTCCTTAGAAACTAAAAATGAAAGGAACATGATTCTTCAGTTTCTTTTTTATTCAAAATATTGAGACTATCATGTATATCTTTGTAGCTTTCAATGTTTCCTGTGTCCCCCTGCCACTCCACCTCAAATTAATGACCTCTTCATTAATTATTATTACTATGTTATCCTAATATACTGAGTCCATTTACTGTTATTTGTATGTATATGTTTAGAGTTGACTGCTTGGGGTTAGATAACCTATCAGGGAGTTCTCCCTTGTAAAAAACTGATTCTCATGCTCCACTATATTCATAGCAGCCTTATTTATAATAGCCAGAAGCTGGAAACAACCCAGATGTCCCTCAACAGAGGAATGGATACAGAAAATGTAGTACATTTACACAATGGAGTACTACTCAGCTATGAAAAACAACGAATTTATGAAATTCTTAGGGAAATGGATGGATCTGGAGGATATCATCCTGAGTGAGGTAACCCAATCACAAAAGAACATACATGGTATGCACTCACTGATACGTGGATATTAGCCCACTTGGAATATCCAAGATACAATCCACAAACCACATGAAACTCAAGAAGAAGGAAGACCAAAGTGTGGATACTTTGATCCTTCTGAGAAGGGGGAACAAAATACCCATGGAAGGAGTTACAGAGAAAAAGTGTAGAGGATAAACTGAAGGAATGACAATCCAGAGACTGCCCCACCTGGGGATCCTTCCCATATACAATCGCCAAACCTAGACACTATTTTGGATGCCAGCAAGTGCTTGCTGACAGGAGCCTGATATACCTGTCTCCTGAGAGGCCCTGCCAGTGCCTGACAAATACAGAAGTGGATGCTCATAACCATCCATTGAACTGAGCACAGGGTCCCCAATGAAAGAGCTAGAGAAAGGACCCAAGGAGCTGAAGGAGTTTGCAGCCCTATAGGAGGAATAACAATATGAACTAACCAGTACCCCCAGAGCTCCCAGGGTCTAAACCACCAACCAAAGAGTACGCATGGTGGGACTCATGGCTCCAGCTGCATATGTAGCAGAGGATGGCCTAGTGGGTCATCAGTGGGAGGAAAGGCCCTTGGTCCTGTGAAGGCTGGATGCCCCAGTGTAGGGGAATGCCAGGGCAAGGAAGCAGGAAAGGATGGGTTGGTGAGCAAGAGCAGGGGAGAGGGAATAGGGGGTATTTTGGAGGGGAAACCAGGAAAGGGAGAACATTTGAAATGTGAATAAAATATCTAATTAATAAAAAAGGAAAACTGATTCTCCTCTCAGTGGCCTTTGTTTGTAGCAGGTCTATCAGTAGGGCCTTGAGAAATGCAGACTCTGTTTAGGCAAACATTGTTGACATTTCGTTGGTGCAGCTTTCCAATCATCCAGCAGCTGTCCTGGCCTTTAGCTCTTACAGTCTTTCTGCCCCCTCTCACTGTGGTCTCTGAGCTATAGATGTAGGGGTTGCACTGTGGATGTATCAGCTGGGAATGGGCATCCCACGGTTACTTCTCTACATTTTGACCAGTTGTGGATCTCTGTAATAGTCTCGACCTGTTCCAAATAGAAGCTTCTTTGATGAAGGGTGAGAACTACACTCTGTGAGTATAAGGTAAGTATGTAGAATGCTGTGAGAAATTATAATGATTTAAGACAATGTCATTGTAAGTTCTTCTCTCAGATCTGTGACCTCTCCAGCTAACCGTAGTTGTCTAGGTTTACAGTTCCAGGTATGACTTCCTTCCTGTTGAGCAGACCTTAAGGCCAATTAGACAGCTGATGGTTACCCCCAAGATAAGAGTGCCACTGTTACTCTGCTCAGGATATCTCTCTGTTCTGGTCATTGATGCTTCATAGTCTTTTGAGCTAAGTAGGACTCCTGAGCACTTTTCTCCCCTGGCTTGCACAGATGCACACTTGCAATGCCAGTGCTGGAGAGGCAGAGACAAATAGATCCTGGGGCTGGTTAGGTGGCCAGCAAGCCTAGTCTACTTGTCGAGTCCCAGGCCAGTGAAAAACCATGTCACAAAAAACAGATAGCTGACTCCCAAGGAATGACACCAGTATTGTCCCCTGGCTTAAACAAATGCATATATTCACACCTATGCATGCCCACACAGGGGGAAGGAAAAGAATGGAATGCTTTAGCATTCGTGGGGGTGAGATCTGGATCATCAGATCGAGCAAAATGGGATGGAAACCAAAGGATAGACTCACCGTGCTCTGGTCCATTTGTGGGAAGTCAGTCAGTTCTGTAGAAAGTAGAATGACATAGCAGACACAGGAAGGAAGGGAAGAGCAGAGGGAAAGGTCAGAGGAGACAGAAGAAGTTAGGAAGAGACACCATCGTGAAGTGAAGGAGTTGCATTTTGCTCTTCTTCAGTACAGTAGAGTTGCTGTAAGTTTAAGTAATCTATGATTCATTGCAAAATGGCTAAAGCATACCAAATCTCCAACATTGTAATATGGGAATGCTATTACCCTGATATGTTGTTATGTATTATGTGGGTACATTGAAGTACCATAAGATAACTCATACACAAATCCTGTATCTCAACTTAACTGAGATACATGCCACATTCTGGGTTTTTGGTATTCATGTTGTTCAATAGATACAGAGCATCTGTTCTGCAGCACAATGCTTGGCAGTTAGAGCTGATGGAGAACTACCTCCATCATTTAACTCAGGGCGGAGCCGGGAGCCTAGAGGGAATGCCTGAGGATCTGAGGGACTTTTGCTGCAAAGAGCGTGAAGCAAGACAGTTGCTTGGACTTTGGTGATAGGAGCAGAGTCCACGACAAGGACTCGAATGTTGCAGAGAAGTTTCCATTTCACAGTTCCTTCCTCTGAGTTAGAGATCACTGATACAGCCTACAGGCCATACCCTACACACTGCCTGTCATTCCAAGGCCCCATTGGAACCCAGCTCAACACCTTTTAAACTTACCTCTCTGGCTGATTTTCACAACACAGCAGATATGGAAAGCAAGAGGGACATGTGCTAGCTCATACACTTACTGTCCAACACTTCCCAGAAAAACATGAACCATCACCTCCTGGAGATACAGAATTTCTTTCTTTGAGATCTAGAAAACATAGCAGACATACAAGATCAGCCTCACACTTCCTGAACCAGAAGTTTTCAGCCCATGTGTATTTTGCTAAAAAAAAAAAGAAAAGAAAAGAAAAAGAAAGGAAGGAAAGAAGGAAGAAGAAAAGAAAAAGAAAGAAAGTGGGCCAGTGTTTAGAAGAAAGTGAATTTCCACAAAACAGACATTTACCAGTCTTCCCCTCGATCTCTTCTCTAACCAGAGAAGACTATTAGAATCCCGTTTTCTTTAAGTGCGTAAGAAACAGTCATTGGTAACAAATGGATGTCACTAAGTATTAGATGTTGCTGCAGACTGCCAAGTTCATGACAAAATTCTGTGAGAAATATTTTATCAGATTAGCTCCTCTACACAGAGCTTTATGGTAGTAGACATCTGAGAACACCAATAGTATCAAATTTGATGTCACTAAATAGTCATCCAGTGTATAAGATTATGGGCAGCCTCACTGCAAGGGGACCTTTTAAGGACACTCACAGATTAGCTGATCTGCCAATAAGGAGAGGACAGCCTCTGCTCTGTAGTCTTTTTCTGTCCACTAGAATGCTAACTCCATCAGACTATGACACTCTCAGGGCAAGAACCAAAAATATTGTATCCTGCAGCTCCCAGAGCCTGGCATACAAGAATTCTGTCAATGGTTACCATATATGCAGAGAGATGATAAGCTAATTTGTGCTCAAATGTTTGTGTGTGTGTATATGTGTGTGTGTTGTATAGTGTTATCTATGTAGAAACACATTAATAAAATTAATGTATGTAAAAGATTTATTTTACCAACAAAATCTTGTTTAAATATAGCAACTGAAGTCAACCTATCTTTTATTTAGAAGTGTGTGTGCATGTGCATTTGTGTGTGTGCGCACAAGCATGGAGGTGAAAGGATACTCTCAGGTGCTCATCCTCGATCTCCACCTTGTTTGAGACAAGGTCTCCTGTTGTTGTCCACCACTTCATACACCAAGTGAACTAGCCTGTGAGTTTCTGAGGACTTCCCATCTCTTCATGGGAGTTCTGATATTACAGATGCATGCTACCATATCTAGGGATCCAAATCCAGGTCCTTATACTTGCACAGCAGGCATTTTACACAATGAGCTACTTCCCAACCTAAAACCACAGTCTGTCTTAACTGATAGCATTATGTTCAGTCTACTCAAACAATGCCACTGTCTAACACATGGATTAGATGGAATAATTTTTTAAAGTATTTTTTTACCAAAATTTTAAGGTTCCTAACCTTATTGAAATTCACAAGATAGTTTTTATTCTCTCTTTGCACTGCATTTTTGTGTGTGGTTTTTAAAATGATCTCACTACCTCGACTCTTAAATAAAACATTCTGAGCACTCACACATGAGACCAGGAGCTGTCCCGTGTTTCAAGTGGGGGATGTGCTGGGAAACCTGACAGAGTCCTTGAGAGCAACAATAGGGAGAAGAAGCTTTAGTGTGAGCTCAGAGCAGGCCTGACAGAAAGAATGCTGACTGACCAAGGAGCAGAGGCCTCTCAGTACAGGGTGAGAGGTAGTCTCTGGCATGAAGGGGTGACAGTCAGAGCTGAGGAAGCAGCCAGAGGGTTGAGGACAGGACGGTTCTGAAAGTAGCTGAACACGAGGGGATTCCAGAACATGGTGACCAGGAAGGAAGCTCATATAAATGGCTCCAAACTAAAACTGGGATAAGCACCTGTCCTGGTTACTTTCTGTCACCATGATAAAACAATGTCCTTTAAAACTAGCTTGAGGAGGAGAGGATTTGTTTAGTTTATACATCTGGATCACTATTCATCATTGAAAGAAGTCAAGGCAGGAAGCGAAGCAGAGACCATGGAGGACAGTTGCTAGCTGCCTTGCGCCGCCTGCCACCTTATACATTCAAGATCACCTGCCCACAGGTGGCACCACTCAGACAGCCGGGGCAGAGAACTGGGGTACAAGTGCAGAAACAAGCCAGTTCGTTTTTTTTTTTAATATTTCCCGCATTAGCCTTCCACTTGGGAGATTCTGGAAGATACTATAAGAAAACACTTTGATTAGTTCTGTTTAACCCATGTTTAATTAACATGCAAACCTCTGCTAAAATTGTAGTTTGTAAATGGCCTGCCCAGGAAAAAGCCAAACAAAAAAGTTACTTCAATTAAAGGTTTTTTTATTAGATGTTTTCTTTTAATTGCATTATATATTAACTACTTTCCTATTGCTGTGATAAAACACAGCAACATGACATATGACAGAGGCAACCTACAGAAGGAAGGGCTTGTTTGGGGCTTACAGTTCCAGAGGGATCCGAGTCTACCAGCATCACTGTGGGGACTAGAGGTGAGAACTGAATCCTTTCATCTTGGACCCCAAACAGGAAGGAGAAAAGCAAATTCAAAATAAGAGTCTTTAAACTCTCCAACTCAGCGGCATACTTCCTTCAGCAAAGCCACACGTCCTAGACCTCCACAGAATATGCCACTAACTAAGGACCAAGTATTTAAATGCCATGGCCTATGTGGGTATCTCATTCAAACTACCATACATGTACTCTAAATCATTGTTAAAATAATATGAATTGTCAATAGACTCTTAGTGTAGTCACTGAGAAAACTAACGTTATATGTACTGTCTTAGTTAGGGTTTTACTACTATGAACAGATACCATGACCAAGGGAGCTCTTATAAGGGCAACATTTAATTGGGGCTGGCTTACAGGTTCAGAGGTTCAGTCCATTATTATCAAGACAGGAGCATGGCAGTTTCCAGACAGGCATGGTGCAGGAGGAGCTGAGAGTTCTACATCTTCATCTGAAGGCTGCTAGGAGAAGATTGGCTTCTAGGGAGCTAGGAAGAGAGTCTTAAAAGCCCAAGCCCACAGTGACACACCTACTCCAACAAGGCCACACCTCCTAACGGTGCCACTCCCTGGGCTAAGCATTTACATCGTGGGCCAACCATCACATGTAACTTATACCAGAATAGATACACATATGCTAGATTAAACTCTAAATGGACCAGAAATCTAAATTTTAAAAATGAAGCCAGACAACTAACTGGAAGAAAACATGAATGGACTTCTATAAAATGTGGTTGTAGGGGAAAATTTTCTAACTATGACTCTAACTATTCAAAAGAAAAAAAGAAAAAAAGAAAAAAAAAAGAAATGGTTGGTACATTTGACTACCTGAAAATAAAAAAAAGCATTTACATGCATGAGGGACAGCACTAAGCAAAGACAAATGGCCAAAAAAAAAAAGGAAGAAACTGATACAATATGAAAAATACATGAATGTATGGTTAGGTAAATGCATACATACAAACACACACACATACATGCATATATACATACATGTACTTACATGCACGTATATGTATGCATAC
>NW_022196892.1:798178-818040 GCF_008632895.1 Mastomys coucha | reverse complement strand
GGCTGTCCTGTAACTCACTGTGTAGACCAGGCTGGCCTCGAACTCAAAAATCTGCCTGCTTCTGCCTCCCAAGAGCAGCTGATATGAGGCCCCCAACACATACACAGCAGAGGACTACCGGGTCTGTGTTCATTCAAAGATGATACACCTAACCCTCAAGAGATTGGAGGAGGCCCCAGGGAGTTTAAGGGTCTGGTGGGGTGGGGGTGGGGAGTGAGGACATCCTCATGGAGAGGGGGTAGAGAGGAGGTATGGGATATGGAACAGTCGGAGGATGGATGGGGGAAGGGGGAATAAAATCTGGAGTGTAAATAAATAAGTAAAAGTTTTTTAAAAAAAAAAATTAAGACAAATCAAAACTACCTTATGAGAATGGTTCTCATGGACCAGGCTGGAGAGAATTTAAAAACCAAACATGGTATCCTTATAGTTTTTGCTCTGGGGAAACTGTCATCTTGCACATTTGGGTGCTGAGGGAATTGTCAGTACCTAATTGCCTCTTATGCAGAGAGTTTCAGTACCTGACAATGCCAAGTGTGCATTTTGTTCCTAGACTCTCACTTGTAGGAACTTACCATGGAGGTACCTCCACTTCCGTGGGAGGGAAGGGCGAGATTTTCACCAGAGTGCTCATTCCAGCTGCAAGTACTGACAACTGCCCAAATGTAGGCAGGGCTGGAATAAGCGGCAGCAGATGCACATGACAAAGCACATGTGGCTGTAACAAAGCCTGGGAAAGAGCTCTATAAATGTATGCAAGAGTTTCCAGGATATATTAATGCTACAAGCTAAAACAGGAAGAGTGTCTTCAGATGATATTGTTCTTTTCTCCTGCTACCTGCTTTTCAATACTCTTATTAAGAAACGAGGTCCCATGGAATAGGAACACTAAAAGTTTTACTTTTAGATAAATACTAAGTTTTATTTCCATAAGCTAATTTACAGGAACAAAATTTAGAAGATATTTTCTTCTCAGAAACTACCCTGGCTCCAGGTACTAAAAGGGAAGAGTGGGTTTGTCTTTATGTAGCACGTATTTAGGGATACAGCCCTAAATAAACTTTCTCCCATGTGCATTAAAAAGAAAAAAGAAAAAGAAAAGAAATGAGGTCCCTGGGCTGGTAATTTGTAGATGACCTCATGATTTTCTATAATACAGGAAATTTTTGGTCAGCTGTAATTAAAAGGACTAAATAAAAGGTACTTACTAGAAAATGTCCCATTAGCTTGAATGTCTGTGACAAATCCTTTCTGATGTCCTTAATATGTTATTATGAAATTCAATTACACAGCATGTTCACTTTGCCTATTTCAGCAACCTTAATCTAGGGGTAGCTGTAAGCAGTGATTGAAAGTCTCTTAAAACGTTACAAGTAGGAACTGAGTAATTTTTATGTTAAAATACTTGTATACTGGGAGAATGAGTGGCTTGCAGAAGAGAAACCTCAGCTATGTATAGGTGAATACTGAGCTATGTAATCCTCTGGTGAGCATGCAGCCATCTCTTACTGGTTTGACTGGTTTGACCACCTCCCACTTAGCTTACCATTGTAGATCAGGCCACAGCACAGGCTTTCTTGATCACAATATCACAAGTGAAATTTACTCTGTACCCAGATTCATGCCAAGTAGGGTTTGTCTAATTCTATAAGCAAAACTCTGAAATGTTACCATCTTTCTCCTTTGTACAGGTCAGGCTCACAAGCATTAAGTTATTTTGCCAAGCTCTTACTGTAGGGAACATGGAGCTGGCACTGGCCTGAGAGCTGAAGATCTTTGCTTCCGCTTAGAACCACTTCCCACTGTGGATTAAAGAAAGTACTAAGTTCAGAAATTTAGGAAGAAAATATTATCATAAGAACACGGTCCTGCTTAGACAAAAAGGGTAAATAATATAGGGTGCTAATATCCATACAACAAATAAGATTGACATTGGAAAATCATTTCCATTCCCTGCCTGGCCCCTTCTACCTAAGCATCGTAGGAGCAGATTTAGGAATGAGAAGCATTTGGCTGTGCTTTCTAGATGGCACCATGGGAATTGAACCTACCCAGGATTCTAGTAGGCAGAGACAAGAGACTGAGAGCGGAGGCAGAGGGCATTAAGGTGGTCCCATGCCGTAGCCAAGGAGGAGCCATTCTGCTCCTCACATGGAGAACCCTGTTGTCCACAACACATCACATATAATGTGTCAAGCTTTCTCACTTCAGATCAGGAAGTGCATCATCTCTGCTGTATTTCATCTGCTTTGCTGAAATAATTTCCTTATGGGAATAAGTGTGTACAGGATAGTGAAACTTCTCAGGGGATAAAAGTTGTTGCCACCGAGCTGGAGGACTTGAGTTTGATCCCTGGGGCACATAGAGGGGAAGAGGAGAATTGAATCCTACAAGTTGCCCTCTGACCTCCACATACGCATCATACAAATCAATGTGTTGAAATGTAAATGTATTTCATTTTCTGGCAAAATAATAAACTTTTTACCATTTTTTATCTGTTATTTTTGAGATTTCAATAAAATTCTTTCTCCCCTCTTCCCTACCTCCCTCTGATCCTCTCCTTGCTCTCCTCTAAATTCATTACCTCTTTTCATCAGTTGTTCTTACATGCATATATGTATATGCATATATATTCCTAAATAAAACCTTTTAGTCTGTATAATGTTATTTGTAGATATGTTTTCAGGATAACCAACTAATATGAAGAGAAATGGTTATCATTTAGTCTATGGTTTTAATCAAGCAACTCATTGGTTAAATGTTCAACTTCTTATTAACCTCTTCACAAAACTGATTATTACGTTCTCTCTTGCTGAAACATGAAGTGTTCCTTTGCAAACCCCAGAGAAGTGAAAACCAAGGAGAGCGTCAAGTCCATGTATGGAGCTGTAACTATAGGACTCACTTACTTTCTTTTCTCTTTAGAGACTGGCTGAACATGCTGAGCCCTCCAATCGTCCCTCCCAGCCAGCAGCTGGTCGCACAGTCTCTAGACTCCTCTGCAAGTCTGAGTGTGCAAGGTAGGAATGCAAGAAATGCTATGTATAAAAAGATAAAGGTAGGCTGGAACAAAAAGTCAGCCACTCAGAGACACCACTGCCTTCATACTGACCCTACAGGCTTGCCCATCCATACAAGCTGAGGCCACCTCTGCCTGGCCTTTTCTAAAGTCCTTTACTAAACAAGTTACAGAGAGGAACTGTCCCTGTCCTTCTGAAGGGTCAACCCCGGGTAGCATACAGTTGACATCTATATCAACCCCCATATAATTTCCGACTGTACCACTTCCCACTGTGTGACCACTTGTGAGTGTTCATTGCCACTTCTACAGTTCCGGCCCAGCCCTTCATGCTGCTTCTGTATAGAGAGATTCAGCAAGGCACAACATTTGAAGCACTTAGAACAGTGGCTGCCTAATACCAGCAGTTGGTATCATGGTAAAACAGCTCCCAGCTTCCTGGAACACTGGGATACAGCCATGCACTGCATGATGTTTTATTCAGGACTGGTCCTCACACATACGACATGGGTCTGAAAATATTAGAATAGAACTGGAAAACTCCTTCTTTCTGGTTTCCTATCATCATAGCCATCATAAGATCATAGCAGGATGTATTTCCTATGTATTTGTGAGCTGCTAGTGTAAACAACCTTGGACCACCAGTGGTTAAAAGTATAACACATAATCTCGCACGGTACATGATGCTTAATGATAAATTGTTTTAGAATGGTCTCCTACCTACCAAGAGGTGTTTACTGTAAAACAGCATGCCATGCTACAACAGCCTCATACATCCCTGTTTACTGCTTCCTGATCCCATCAGGAGACACACCAAGTGATGGAGCAGTGACCTCTTAGCTTCCACAAATTAGCACACTTTATGACGTTCAGACACACACGCACACAAAAAAAGTCACTGAATTTTTCTGTATCACCGTGAGATCCCATTGTGAAATAACTTTGCCTGTATGCATTTTCCTTAAGGCAGATGTGCAGCCCTTTCACATAGGCCAGGGCAAACCTATGAACAGTGCAAGCATTTGTGAGAAATGGAGTGAAAATCCCCTTGGTGTTGTATTGTCTGTGATGGAGAAGTCATGAAGATGAGCCAGTGGGTTTTAGTTAGGAGCAGGGAACCTGGATGTCAGGAATGTGAGAAGGGGAACACTAGAGTCTCTTTGGACTGGAGAGGAAAGTCTGTTGTCAGAGAGCCTGGCTAGCCTGCATAATACCTAGTGTGAGGACACACTGTAATCATAGCTCTTTTGAAGCATAGACAGATCAGGAGTTCAAATTCCTGCTCACTGGTTTCACACTAGCCTGTACTACCTGAGACTCTATTGAAAACAAAGAAACAAACTAAAAGAATCTCTGTTGACAACAGTGGTTAGGTTGGCAGGGGTGGAAGGAGACTGAAGTTCATTCAAATACGTAACCAGAGTGACAAATGGCCTCCAATAGGACTCTGAGACACTTTTCTGGGTTGAGTCTTGAAGATGGAAGAATACTACATCGAAAGTTTTGTTGTTGCTGTTGTTGTTTTTAAGTGAAACTAATATAAATTGCTCCAACAAAAGTGCCAGGTCTCCGCTCCCCTGCTGCCCCAGGGAGACAGTGAAGCATCCGTTTTCCTTCGGGTGTGGAGAATTGAGTATGAGAGCTCATACATCTGACATGTACTTTGTGGCTGCCCAAGGGATGGAGATGTCTCTGTGATTTACTGTCTGAACTAGATTATGCCCCTCAAATTGGGAATCTTTTTAGAGGTGTACATTTATAATTACTTATGACAGAAAAACAGAATCTTGGCTGTCAGGAGGAGACCTTGCTGTGAGGGAACAAATAATATGTTATGTTAAGTGTCCTAAATAAAGCACGGGAACGGGGCACGTGGTCCTTGAGCAGAGGTTATATATATGTGATAAGTGGCTGTAGGGTGTCTTCAAGTTACCACAGCTTGGCTCACTTCTGGCTGTGGGAGCTTTATAATGTTGAAGGTAAACAAACTCCTGCTGAAGACAAGTTTCTCAAATTCAGGGAGTTGTAGCAACATGCTGGCCAGGGTTACCAGCTCAAGAGCAAGTCCTCCTTGCTGTCACCCCCTCCACCAACCCCCACCTCACCCCCTTCATCAGCTGCACACTTCCCTTCTTCCTAGGAGCTTGCACTTCATACCTTCAGGAGCTAATGTTTCCTGTTTGTTCACCATCTCCCTCTGTGATATGTGTGGGTGGTTTGAAGTTAATTAATACCATCAAAACTACTGTTTCCTACTTGCTTAATCTCACCATGATAATGGCGAGATTTTAGGCAGCCTAGCACAATCTGTACTTAGCTGGTACACTGAGATAGGGTTTCCATACAATCCTGTAAAATATTTGTCAAAGAAAAATAATGTTCAGGTTTCCGCTTGGTATCATCAGAAGAGGAAGGCATGGCTGCAGTCATCTGGAATGCATCCTGGGACTCTGTTGCCATTCGCTTACGTGCTGAGACATTGTATTTAGCCCTCACACCACCATCATGAGGCAAGTTCCTGCTCTACCAGAAAAATTAAATATCTCCCAGACTAAATCACTGTAGTTTAAATGACACAGAGAGAACACAGAGAATAAGACTTCTGGCTACTATGTCAACCTTGGACTGTCTGCTCTCCCACCCCTGCTTGTTCAAAATGGTTAGCCACAGTTGACAAGATCCAGGGCAAGGCTGGGACCACTGGGCCATGAACCGGAACATCAGGGGTCTCTGCATGTAACCTGACACTTTATGGCCACCCATATGTCTTATGGGGACAGTATTTTGTTCACTGTGTGTTCTCTCTGTCTCTGTCTCTGTCTCTGTCTCTGTCTCTGTCTCTCTCTCTCTCTCTCTCTCTCTCTCTCTCTCTCTCTCTTTCTCTCTCTCTCTCTCTCTCTCTCTTTCTCTAAAATACTGATTTCTTTATTCATTTTGTCTTTTTATTCCCAAGTAGCCTCTCTATGTAAGAAGCTGCCAGTTTGCTAACTCAAGGACCCAGGTACCTGAGCAGTTTCTGGAATGTTTTAGGTTTTCCAAATTCTCAATAAAGCAATTCACTAAAACTTAAGCCTGGGTTTCCTTCCTCATCCCCAGGGTTTATACATGTGGGGGACTTCTGAAATCAAGCACTAAGCAGTGGCCTTTACACTTTCTTTGCAAGCAGTGTGATGACCTGACTAATGCAATTCTAGAAAACCTCCTGGGCCATACCAAAGGAAGTGCATGAGTTATGCCTGGCCCTGGAACCCAGGGGTCCTGTCCCTGCCTTATTCAGTAGGATTCCATGTCCCTGCCAATTTGTGCTCAGCCAGAATATCTTCAGTATCTAAGCACCACCCTAAGTGAGCCATGCATATGGCCAAAACAGCATTGTGCATACAGAGTTCTGTTCTGACCCTGCCACCGACTGAAGGAGAACTGGCAAGTTCCTCATGGTTTCTCCTCGGCTGTAATATGCTTGTGGAATATCAATTACCACCAGCACAAGTGCCCTTAACACTTACTCAAAAAGTGTTTTCTCCGAGCCTGTGTGAAATGTAAAATTGGGAAGTGAAGATTTCAGAACTTACTCAAAAAAACTACCAAGCTGACCTTTTGAAAATGAACCATACTTTGCTGGAAGAATGGTTGTCAATTTGTTTTTGACATTTGTTCCTTTACAGATATGACCCTTAAATTATTCATGCCTACCAGTTCCAACATGGAATAATAATCACCTCTCTCTTCAGCCTATAGACCTCGCCACAATTCACAAAAAAGTCTGGAGTAAGAAAGGCCTTCCAAGGGAGGATTGGCATTGTCAGAGTTCCATAATAATAGTGCCCTTGCACGTTCTGTATGGCAGTGTCACACGGGCCATTCAGTTGCCAGTCTCCCACAGGATCCAAATATGCAGCTAATGCTCTTTTTATGCATCATCTAAAATATGATTAAAGAATTCACAGAATTATCATCACCATTCCTTATAGACAGACAGACAGACAGACATGGGGTTATCTTTTCCCCATCAACAGAAGTATCCTTTCATAGTTTCTCTGTTTACAGTTACATAATAACTTCACACTTAACAATAAGGGTCTAAGAGTTCTGCCTCACTGAGCATCTGTGGTACCTGGTGCCTACAGCAATGTCCTGGACATAAATAAACATTCGAGAAAGTTCTGATATGCAAATGTGTGTTAGGTCCATGGGAGACACAGGGCGATTTGAACTAACCTGTGGATTTTCTCAGGCTTTATTTACAGTGCAAAGGAGATTCATACGTGGTATCTGGTGGTACTCATGGAATCACAGCAGGCAGCCTGGGCTGTATAACAAAACCCCTGTCTTTTTTTTTTAACTTTAATTGACTTTATTTTCAATTCCAGGATCACAGGCATGTATTCTGTCCTGGGCAGCAATCATATTCTTTGTTTTTAATAAGTTCTTTGAGAAATGTATAGAGTGAGTTTTAATCATATTCACTGCCCCTCCCACAACTCCTTCCACACCCACCTCCCCACTCTCTTCCCACCCAACTTTGTGTCTTTTTTTCCACCAAGGCCAATTTGTGCTGCCCAAATATAATTAAATGTGTGGCCTTCCACTGGAATGTGGCTAATTTGTCAGGTGCAACACTCTGAGAAAACCGATCCCTCCAAGATTTAGAAGGGAACAAAGGAATCGCAGAACTGACCTCCCCCCAGAAGAGGGAATGTAAAATTGAAGGAGTAAAAACAATAATAGAAATTGAATGAGGTTTGCCCTACATGATGTGGGATTTTTCTGCATGTTACCACATTGTCCTGTAGGACACTATGTCTTCCATGATAGTGAGGATAGGAGATTAGTAGCCCGTGTCCCACACCTAAACATGAAGGAGTGCAGAGCCACAGGCCTGACCATCTGCACTCTGGTAACATAACACCTGCTGAGGATAGAAAGAACCACATTGAGACAGGTCCTCTCCAATGGCTTTTAGTCTACTTAACTCTCTTCCTGTGAAGCTTTCTGGATTGAATAGTTCTCTTCATGGTTTCAGGGAGTGAAACAGAGGTCAGCCTTGGGTATTATACCTCAGGAGTCATCCATCTTGTTTATTGAGACATTTTTTTTTCATCTTGCCATGTAGTCTAGCCTGGCCAGCAGGTCCCAGGGTTCTGCCTGTATGCCGCTCCCAGATACTGAGATGATGGCTTCTAGGGATGAAACTCAGGTCTTCATGCTCATCATGCAAGCATTACACTATCCCTCCAGTTCTCAAAAGTCCTCTTAGTTCTCTAGTTAAACCCCCAATGCCATCCCCAGCTTATAAAATGAATCATGGTCTTTCTATGGTCTTCTAGAATGCAGAGTCCCTCACACTTCTGTAAGGCAACAATTACCATTTGTTCCCAACTTAAACTTGAGGCAGAAAGATATTTTCTCTTAAATCACTTTCAGGGACCAAGGCTGTCTCTTCTGTAGATCTCAGAGGTCCTGGGCTAGCAACATGCTCACTACTATAAAGAGGTGCCTTTCTTTCAGGAATATAAATCAGCTCTCTAACTGAAACAAGTACATTGCTGGGCCCAAAGCTCCCTAGTCCCTCTTCTAGAACCATCCCTACTTATGGGGTACCACATGCAGTCCAGAATTATGCCCAGCACAGAGGCTCGGCTTTCCTTGCTTGTTAGCTCAGCAGTGACACCTGACCAGACGTCACGTTCCTGCAAAGCTGTGGGCTCTGTAGGGTACAACGGTATAGCAAGGAGCCCCTCTCACATGTGACTAATCACATTTGGAATTACAATAGAGACAACCTGGAAGGAATAAAGTTGAAATAGGCCCTAATTAAACATCTAAGTACCATAGTGTGCCCCTTAAATGGCATCTTCCAGATGAGACATACTCAGTCATCCATGCAGAGGATGCTCGGTTCCCAGTGGCACCTGACCTGTAATCATGCACATGACTTGCCTTCCAAAAGCAATACAGCTTGCTAGTGGAAGAACCTTTCCATCATTTCAACTCCACTCTTGCTCTTCTTTCTTCCTCCACATTGAAGGCACTCATTTTGAAGACCGAAATGGAATGTTTCCCAGCAGACCTCCCAGATGCTACAGTGCATGGATACCTCCCTTCTCTGAGGGATGTTAGTAAAAGATTCTCCAGGCTCTTGGTGCTCAGCATCTTATCTCTAGTATCATCCTTATTGACTCTAAGGCATACTGTTCCACACAGTGACCCCTCACTGGGAATCGCTTCAACAATAGTGTATTAGTGTGCACACACAAATACAGTCAGTCATTCCTTGAGATATATAGGAGGGAAATGCATTAATTTTTTTTTTTAATTCTAGAGGCAGCATCAGAAAAATCGAAAATCAACTAGAATGTCTTGATTCTGAGACTTTTAATCTGATAAAGTAGTGTGCTTTATTTATTTTGAAGCACTAAGCCTCAGCTTGCACATGCAGGTTTTCCATTATCCACAGTTAAAATGCATTAAATATAGATAATTAACATTTCTATTAATTGACTTTCACAGGTGAACTCAGGGGGACAGAGTGCAGGCAGCCCATACTGCTGCATTCTGTGTGACTCTGCTGAGCTTTCTCCTCTGATTGCTGCTAACCAATTTCAGAGTAGATGAAGCTGAAAGTTTGTAAATAGATTATTATCTGAAAGGTAATTTTACTTCAGTAGAAATGGCTTTGTTATAGGGAGAAGAGTAAAAATGTAATTTGGACCCCTGTCCAGATGCTCTGAGCCTGGTAGCAGAAAATGGTTTTATTTGTTAATTTGTCCTTTTGGAGTTTCTATAGCCAGTCTTTAAATAGAGCAATTTAGCATTTTAAGGGAAAAAAATTTAAAAACTCTGCAGTATCCAAGAATATAATTGAAAATTACCCCATACCCATGCTGGATAATTACCTTTCAAAACATTCCCCAACACTTGACATCATAGTGGCAATTGCTTAATGATATTATAATTTCATTAAGCAGAGATTCCTATGGCAAAATGATTAAGTTGGAGGCCTCAGAAATTAAATTACAATGAAAACAAAACCTTTTATATAAGTTTAAAGTACTTATTTCAATGTAAAATTTGCATAAACTTACCCAATTTTTGTACAAATACCATTGTTGGAAGTTTTAAAATTCATACATTTAAGGCTTTGGCACTAAAACTCACAAAATTATATTAGGCCCATAGTTCTAATGCATGAAGCTCCCATTCTGTGGTTGTACGTTTTGGAACGAATGCATTTATATAGCATTTACTGCTTTGGTTTATCTGCATTGTACAGGAAGAGCTCTGTTAATGAATCAGCCCCACCTTGATTCCTTTGCAGTAGGGCATTAAAGAGCCAGGGCCCATCACAGGGGTTATTCTCATCTTGAAAGATCCACAGCTGGCTGTAAAATGTATTGAGTTTGCCCCGTTTAACAGCACTAGTTTGCATTGTTAATCAGTTTTTTAGTGCAGGCACAGAATACAATGAATAACTACTGCACAGGCCCCTGTTCCCTTGCACTCAAAGGTTGGTCTAACCAATGCATTAGTAAAGACCAGAAATTCAATGGCAGACCCACAAGCACTCATGATTCACTGTTAACCTTATGACTTATGACTTTCATATTTTCATATTATATTTGATAAAAAAAATTGGGTTTCCTCTTTGAGGCAGAAATGATTTTTTGGTCTAAGGACTTTTAATCAAAGATGAATTTGTCTTAGTGTACTATTTAAATCAGCTAGGAACATTTGATTTCATTCTAACCCACTGTTCTCTCTATCACTTCCTCCCTTCCTCCCTCTCTCCCTTCTGTTTTCTCTTATAAAAATCAAGCAAATACAGTTTGGGGGATGTACTGGCTGGTTTTGTGTGTCAACTTGACACAGGCTGGAGTTATTACAGAGAAGGGAGCTTCAGTTGGGGAAGTGCCTCCATGAGATCCAGCTGTGGGGCATTTTCTCAATTAGTGATCAAGGGGATAGGGCCCCTTGTGGGTGGTGCCATCCCTAGGCTGGAAGTCTTGGGTTCTATAAGAAAGCAGGCTGAGCAAGCCAGGAGAAGCAAGCCAGTAAGGAACATCCCTCCATGGCCTCTGCATCAGCTCCTGCTTCCTGACCTGCTTGAGTTCCAGTTCTGACTTCCTTTGGTGATCAATAGCAATGTGGAAGTAAGCTGAATAAACCCTTTCCTCCCCAACTTGCTTCTTGGTCATGATGTTTGTGCAGGAATAGAAACCCTAACTAAGACAGGGGACCAAGTAAGCTATAAGGAACATACTCCCCTCTTGTCCAACACAGATAGCACATGTCCCCTGTAATGATGAGTGTCTTTGTTAGGTTCTGTGTTGTGATTAAAGATCATGACCAAAAGCAGCTGGAGGAGGAAAAGGTCTGTTCAGCTTACCCTGAGTCGATCTCTGAGCGAAGTCAGAACAGGAACCTGGAGGCAGGAGCTGGTGAGAGGCCATGGAAGTGTGCTGCTTACTGGCTTGATCAGCCTGCTTTGTTATAGCACGAAGGACAACCAGGCCAGGGTTGTACTGCCCACAATGAGCTTGCCCCTTCCACATCAGCCATCAATCAAGAAAATCACTGCAGACTTCCTCACAGGCCAGTCTGGTGAGGGAATTTTCTCAATTGCAGTTCCCTCTTCCCAAATGACTCTGGCATGTGTCAAGTTGGAATAAAACTAGCCATCACAATGTTTATAGCATTTGTTGAGAACTCATTGTATGCTGAGTATGAGCTTGCTCTACCCCCACTAGAAACATGTCAGGTACAATTAATATCTCAATGTACACAAAATAGAGGCTCAGCATGGAATTTTCCCAGTGTCCCATAGAAGTGGGATGCACAGCCATCAGCATATTGTCCAAGTGTCTTACCTCCTGCCTCTACAAAGCCTTTGGTTCATGCTTAGCTGTACTGATATATATAAATTGCTAAAACTATATAACTAATAGTTCATAGTTTATCTCAGTACTATCCTAAATAGTACTAACAGCTGTTAACTGAACAACTGCTGTGGGCCCTGTGCTATGCATATTACCATATGCAACCTAGATTTCCACAAAACCCTATGGCACAGGCATTGTGATTACCAGCTTATAAATGATGAAATCAAGGCCCAAAGAGGTCCAAATGAATCTGCAGCTCGCCACCATTCAGGCAGTCATCCCCATTCCCCAGGGATGCAGAATCTGAAAAGTATAGGAACTTTTCTCTCTTCTGGAGAAGCAATGCCCAGTTAACTCCTTGTTAACCTTTAGTGGCTGCTTTATTTGGTATAGTTAAGTCACGTCCTTTGGAAAGCAACAGTCTGCATCTCTACAAAAGGAAAAAAAAAACAGAACAGAACAAAAGCAGAGTTTCAGAGGCCATTCTTAAGGCAACAAAAGAAATAAAAGGAAAGTGACAGTCCTTCTGCAATCTCTTGTTCACTAAAAAGTATACCAAGTAGCCATGTTGGCTACCGCTGTGATTCCAATGTGGTTGGTGACAAAGTCCTATAACACTTCAAGGATGTAAACCCTGAGATGCTAAGGTCATAGGAACTCACCGTAGGGTCTCTGGATCTGGTCCTTTGCAGTATGTAGCTTCATCTACAAAATCCTACACAAGTATTTCCCTAGCCTTTGCCCTCCCTAGAAGACATTTCCATTTACTGGTCAGTTCTAATGCTAAGAAAATTCCTCCTTGTTCTGAGCCAAAATGGGCTTCCCCAAAGCTCTCTGGCCTTCTCCTGGAAGCCCACCAAGTCCTCTAGACTACTCATGCCTATGGCACTCCTCATCCTAAAGCAGGAAAGGCTAATGCCCCCATCACTGGGCTTTCTCTTTTCTTGGGCCTATTCAACTCATTACTCCTGGCCCCTTAATAGACTCTGTCATATTCACCAGTAGGTTTTGAAACATGAGAAATCAAACTTGTTCTACTTCCAAATTGGATATTTGAAAATGTAGGACACCTTTACATTTTTCTAGTCTGTCTCATGTTTGAACTTCCAATTAAATGTGTGATTCCACACCCTTCACAAAAACATTAAGCATGGTGTTAAAAGCTAAATTTGGGCATATTAAGATTTTAAAGAGTGTATTTGAGCAGACAAGAACTCATTCATTGGTCACTATCAATCTAAAACCAAGTAGGCTCAATTGAGAGCAAGAAAACGAGGAAACTTTAATATGTACCCTGGAAAGCTAGCCCAAGAAGGTGCATGTGATAGGACTCAGGAGGAAGCCAGCTTGAGGATGGGTAGATGCTTTCTCAGCAGCAGGGCACAAGTCCTGTTTGTCTGTTTTTGCATTGAGCTGGGGCTTTGGGGTGCTTAATAAGCAGGAACCTGGGGCACTGGAGCAAACTCAGTTTAACAGCCTGTCAATTAATTTTTACAAGGGTGTATATATGAGAAGGGACACTGAGATTAAGCCTCATTAATTGGCTTTGTCCCACACTGTGCCTCTGAATCACCTCCAGGCAACCTCAGATGGCCTGTTCCCTTTGTAGGCCTCAGCTTCCTCATCTGCAAAATGAATACCCTAATACCTGCCTGTTCAATACAGTCATAATTGTCTAAGGAGCTACTGCAAGAGAAACTGCCTTCCAAACCATTAAGGGCTCCTCCAGTGAAATATAAGGACTGTTGGTGAAGAACTCACCAACACACATGCACTACACACTCCCTAAGAACAAACCTGTTTCCTAGAATCTTTTGTGCCTGGCACCCACCTCAGTGTCTGGCTCCAGGAAGGGCTATATTTTGGATGGTAACAAGTGGGATAAGCTGAAGAGTGGCTTTAAAGCCTCGCTCATCATGTGAACATATGCCTGTGGTCCTAACCCCAGTTTACCAGTGTCCTGATAGTGATTGTGGGAGCTTGCTCTGATTTTCCTGGTAAAATGCCAGCCTCCCTCGCCACCTGACTATATTGTGAGTATTTAAGATCATGGGCTTTTTGTGTTTTGTTTTGTTTTGTTTTGTTTCATTTTGTTTTGTTTTTGAAGTCAGGGTATTGCTGTGGCCAGGCTGGTCTAGAACTCATGGCCCTGAACCCCCTGATTATTGAGGTAGCAGTTCAATACCCATCCTAGTAAGATCATAGGCTTTTATTTATGCCTTAAAGAAACATTTTGGGGGACTAGAAAAATGACTGTCAGTAATGTGCCTGCCACACAAACATGAGGACTTGAGTTCAGATTGTAACACTCACATAAAAGTCAAGAATGGGAGTTCAGACCTCTCTTCCCAGCTCTGGGAAGGTAGAGATGGGTGGGTCTCTGAGGCTCCTTGGACGTCAGTCTAGCCAATCCAGTGAGTTCCCACGTCAGGGAAGGATTCTGTCTCTAAATGTAAGATAGCTTTGGAGCAGGGCAACAGCCATTGACCTTTGACCTCCATTCAGAGCATACACACTCAAACACATACACGCCCATGAACCATGCAGTTTTCCACTGACCCTCTGTCACTGCAGATCTTTCTCATGCTCACTGCCCAAGTCCTTTGAAGTCTCAAACTCACAGCCCACACTTGTCCTTGGTCCTTAGAAGGATGAGCTAACAAAGAAAAAAAATGCCCTAAACACCTCCCTTTCTCTGTGACTACCCTCATTCTTCTCACTCTGAAGGGAAAACAGACTTTCTGAAGGAATCAAGACTCAAACACCAAAGTCTTTGGCACTGCTGGGCACTCGAGAGAGCTCAGAAAGTATTCTTGTAAAACAGTTTTAATTGCATACTACGTATCGAAAACTCTGCTAATGATTTAGGCAATGGTGTTCCCTCCACTCAAGCCATCATCTATAACCCCATGTGCCCCAACCCGCGGGGCATTCAACAGGATCCCAGGGCAGGGAAGAGGGAGACCGAAAGGAGACAAGAGACACGAAGAATGAGAGCAAGACAGTTGTCTGATCAAACTCCAAAAAC
This sequence comes from Mastomys coucha, assembly GCF_008632895.1. NCBI lineage: Eukaryota > Metazoa > Chordata > Mammalia > Rodentia > Muridae > Mastomys > Mastomys coucha. Next base: position 803,114 of record NW_022196892.1, on the reverse strand, counting down.
TTTACTTCGGGGATGGCAATATAAACACAAGCAGGAGAAAGCTTCAAGGGAGGGGATAGAACCCGAGACAAGGGACAAGGGAAGAGCCCACAGCAAGGGAGGGCTGGTGGCAATCTTCAGTTCCCGGAACCAAGGGTCAACGTCCTCCACACCCACAAATATTCTGTTAGGCTGCACATGTTCTCTCAGGGCTGGAAGTGTAAGCTATAATTTTTCACTAGGCCATAGTTAAAGCCATGGCTCCCAGCTTAGACCCATGGAGCTTAGACCTTCCTACCACTAAGAAAACCACAGCTCACCTAACATGTTTTCTGCTTTATGGACCTTAAATGGCATCATTTTAAATGCATAGTTGTTTGGTAGCCTTCTTAGAACAAAATGAGTAAAGATCCTATTTTGACTTGGACTCAAACCGTTCTGCATTGGCCACAGTTTCTGGTACATGTGGTAACTGTGTTTTGGACATCATCCTGTATACCCTGATGCTAATGCACATGACTCTGCCACTTTATCCTTTTTCCTTCAGGCTCTTCTCTATGACATTTTGGTTTTGCTTGTTTCCTTTTCTTCTATTTTATTTTATATGTAAGGGTGTTTTGCCTTCATGTATGTCTGTGTACCATGGGTATAGTGCTCACAGAGGCCAGAAGAGGGTGCTAGATACCATAAGACTAGAGTTACTACAGGAAGTGTGAACTGCCATGCAAGTGCTGCGAATCAAACCTGGGTCCTCTGTAAAAGAAGCCAATGTCCTTAACCACTGAGTCATCACTTCAGCCTTCTATTTAATTTATATCCTTCATTATGGAGCTGGTCCTTTGAGTCCCTGGCATTTCTTCTCAAACTTACAGTGCTTGAGTGGATCCAGTAGTTTCTACCGTGGTCCTTCTTTCCAGCCTAACCTTTGCCTGCAAAGAGAAAAGCTCTTTAGAGAGGTGGTAACCCCATCCTGGCTCTCTTCTGGGATTGCACTTTAGGTATTCTGGGCCAGGACAATGGCTAATGTCTTGGTGGTTCCTCTTGCCCACAGGTGAAGAGGACCCACGTGTGGAAGAAGACGAGGAAGTGCTGACTCTGTTGTATGACCCATGTCTCAACTGCTACTTTGACCCTCAGACTGGCAAATACTACGAGTTGGTCTAGCTCCTTCATCTGGAGATAGAAGAACAGCAGCATGAAGTCCACAATAGGCAACGTGACCTGGGTATTGGGCATGGGGACCCATGGAGTCAAAAGGAATGAGAGAAGGGCTTTGTAAATAGCATTTAATGTTAAGATCATCTGCATTCTCTTTGTGACTTTGAAAGTTGTGGAGGAATTAATACAGACACCAGATTTTAGGCTTTGAATTTGTTCTTAGTTGTTCTTTCCAGTCCTTTAAGTCTCATTTCGTATTTGTTATGTAAGCAAATTAAGAATTACTCCTTCAAATTTTTCCAGTGTTAATCAATAATAAATGATGGCTTGATACACTACAGAAAGTGTATTCTTGTTTAAAAAATGTCTGAAACCTTTTTATGGCTTGTTTGCATTAAAAATAAAATATAGAGGCCAAGAGACTGCTTCCTTTTGTTCACCCTGTGTCTTTACCAGATTATTCCTTGGCAAGTCGCCATAGCTTTAACTCTTAGGAAGCATGAGCTGCTCAGAAATAATGATCAAGTTTGTGGGCATGGCCCTACTATGTGCTTTCAGTTCTAGCTCCTCCAGAGTTGGCCAAGATCACAGCATTGTTAATCATTAAGCTGCTTCACACTGTAATTTGCTTTTGCTCCTCCTAACTTTTACCACTGATCTTTGAATCCAAACAATCTTACTCCATGGATCCAGTTTTAACAAGGAGCTGCCATCTAAACACCTTTCCACGCCTCACTGCTTCTGTGACCCACGCCTAGAGAGATCTGAGTGGCTCCCTTTGGTCTTTAAGGTACATCAGAGCAGTTCTGCTCTTATCACAGAGCAGGAAGTATACTCATCCCATATTCAGTTAGACAACCTTGAGTCATGTGCCACATACTTTAAGGCTGAGGGGGAAAGCTCTTATTAACAGACATGTTTTGTTATTTCATAAAGGTTTTTGATAAGGAGAGCACTGTTAGAAATGGAAAGTTACTGGGGTGTGGATGGATTTGACGGCAGTTCTCTGATTTCATTTAATATTGCTTGATAGAGAAAGTAACTTTTTTCCACAAGCAGATTTGGGCCCCTGTCCAAGGGATCATACATTATTTAAAGCCATGTTTGTTCTTGATAAGCTTTTAATCCTTTTTCTCAAATTATACTTTGTTATGAATTTCCCTCAAATATCTTCATGTTTACAAAATGAAAATGAATAAAACAAGGCTTCATAGAGCATGCAAAATTGCCAAGGACCAGCCTGGGCTTAGAGAGGGGTTCTGAGGAAGGGTTGTTTGGAAGCTGCCAAATTGGAACAACTGAACAACTGGAAATCAAATCATGGGTCCAAGTGACAGCCTATGTTCTGCTTGAGATAGCTCTCTCAAGACAGCTCTCTCTTGCAATTCTAAAAAACTCTACGGATAGTTCACATCTGTCTCCAAGATCAAAAGCTCAGTCTTTTATTTACACAAGCAGATTTGGGCAATTCAGTCATTACCCTTTTGAGTTCCCTTTTGATTGTCCCTCGAATCAGCATCTCATGACCCCAGCCCACCCCCCATTCTTAGAAAAGACAGCAAGCACATTTATTTTTAACATTGCAAATGAATTCAGAGATCTGCCTGCCTTTGTAAGCATGGACAATAAGCTAGTTGGGTGGGATCTCACTGTGAGATCACCATTCCTATCATTCCTGGGCTTAACCTAGTTCTGTCCCAGGCTGACCTTGTTTATCTACAAATCCCTTGACTGGACTTTACTTCACTGTATCAAGATTCTGTTCCTGTTGGAGCCTCCTAGGAACAGATGCTTAAGTTCTACATCAACAGTCGGACTTGCTTGGTTCCAAGTACAGCCTGGACATTAGGGATTTTTGAAACCATGATTTAGCTTTGCATTCCAGGTTGGGAGTTTCATGAATGGCTAGTGGCATGTATGCCTGTAGGAACCATTCCATAGTCTCTGTTTGCTGTCAAGGCCTTAGTTTCTAATATGTTCCATTTATAGCTAGGACTGGCAGCTGTAAAATGGATACTTAAAAAAATAGATTCACTCAATATAGATCTTCATCCTAAGTTAATTAGGTATTAGTCTGGTGACTAAATTAGTTTCTTGTTTTCTTTAATCAGAATGCAACTTACAATGACATATTTATCAGTCTCTAAATTATTATTGAATTACAGATCCAAATTAATAGGAATTATGAAAGAGCAACTGTCAGCAATGCATTGAATCACGTCAATGATTTAGTGTCCCTGGAAATGATGAACACCCTCTGCCTCCTCCACCCCAGAACCAGGCTCCCACCCCCCCCTCAGATTTGTTTTCTATTGAAGGAAGTGATTAACATACATATGTAGACTTTGAGGGAAAAAACTTTGCCAATAGTATCCCTCCATATTTCATAGATTAACTTCATTCAAATCAGTTGTTTCAAGCACATTCTTGGATTGGGTTTCTTTTGAATATAAACAGTTTTAAGAAACAAGAACAGTGTCATCACAGAGTACAGAACTCAAAAAGATTAGTTAAAAGAATTCATTTTAAAATTGTTCTTTGACTTTAGTTAAAGACCCAGCTGTTGGAGGTTTCTGGGCTGTGGTACTTTAAACTGTACAATAACAGAAAACTCAGAGGCACATTTATTTTGCTCCCTCTGCACACAGTACCTCAGTCTTCTGTAATTGCTGGAATCTCTTGGGAAACCCTGCTTTTAAGGTCACAGTCTACCATGTCCAGACAGCTCTCCTGAGCTCAGCAGAAAAATGAAGGACTCCCCTTCCCATCAGGGCTTCCTCCTCTCTGTCTGACCTTATCTGGGGAGTGTGACTCCCAAACCTGCTACCTGAGAAATACTACATAGACCTTGGCAGAAATTACAGGTTCAACTTCCTGGAATGCATTTCTAAGCAAATGAGGTATTCCCAGTACCTTAAGCCTCAGCCAGTGAATATTTACCCTAAGAAGAACCCCTTCTCACTCTCCATGGTTTATAAAGCCCTCCCCCAAATAAAAAGCACAGGTTGTTTCACTGAATATCATCTAAGAGAGCTGTTTCACTGAATACTGTCTAAAAGAGCTGTAACGCTGAAATCAGAGAAGCCCACCCCCACACCCCCACCCTGGCACTGACAGCTGGAGTCTGCTATCCAACCTGTTCTAGACTCCCCTTCATCCTTTCCCACCTGGTATGCTGCAGTGCCTGGAAACCCCATGGGAGGAAGGGAACTCAGACCATAAAAGTTCAGCATGAGCTATGCCCCTGTGTTTGTGTAGCAGCACCTCAATTTTATACATCATTCATTTTACACTCCAGATAAGGTGATCATAGAATTCTTGACAAGAAAATTCTATTTTCTCTTTCTCCTAGTAGGCAGGTAGGGATTCAGTCATCTAATTGGGCATAGCAAGAATGATCAAAGACTACTTCTTTAAGCTTCTGACCTTACGAATTAGGTTGGAAAGCTAATTTTCCAGAGGCTCTCAGTTGCAGAGAGCAGAGAGTAATCCATGATCCTCAATTCTAGGTGGGTTCCTCTCCCACATGGAGGATTTCAGATGAGGATTCCAATGGTCTACGTGCCATTGGAAGGACCTTACATGAACCTTGCCAGGAGCTTGGGATCTCCATTCTCATTATCTCTTACTCTGAATATCTCTCCCTCAATTGTCAGAGGGGAAACTCACCAGGCTCACAGCCTTTATTTGTCAAAGATCAGCATTGCCCAGTTGCCCTCCAAAAAATAGAACTTCCATTCCAGTTCAGTAAATGCAATGGGAGTGGAAAAGTACATGCTCAAGGCAGGGAGGATCTAGA
>NW_022196892.1:778062-798168 GCF_008632895.1 Mastomys coucha | reverse complement strand
GTGGCATCTAAATTTTCTTGGGAATAATTTTAAAAATATATTTGCTCACCCTAGATCAGGAAGGTACTCACAAACCAAAGAAAGGATTCTACCAAAATCCAATTGAATGAACCAATAAATCAACTGGGGTTACTTAGAGTTGCATGGGTGACTTGGAGGCTGTTATACCACCAGGAAGTTCCCTGAGTAACTTACTGGCATATAAATTCCTAAAGAGTGCCACCCACAGCAGGGGCAACTCATAAAACATTGTGCCACCTGTAGATTCCTGTGGGAAACTTGCAGGGAGCTACTATATTGAACAATACTGTCTGTGGTCAATTTTTTACATTCTGTATAACTAAAGAGGGTGCAGGGCCTCATAAAGGCTGTAAGCCCAGTGTGTTTCCTCTGTACCTCTCCTAGTATAGACAGGGATCTGGATCCAGTGAGCACCCACTCAGACTTCCATGTTCTTGTGGTCCAGAATAAGAAACTGGACAGATACACATTGATAGTAGGAGAAATAATTGGGACAGCATTCTTCTAGAGTTTAGAAGTGTGTCAGAGCTGGAGAAAAGTCAAAGGCTCAATGGCACTTGTTCCCAATGGTTGAGACCTTTATAGGTCACTTGTCAAAATGGCTGTGTTGCTCAAGCTCTGTCTGTTACACTCAGCTGCTGGTGAGTAAAGTTTTCCATCTCTGCCCATGGCTTTTCTTTATGTGCTAATCTTGACCACACTCTCCAACTTACTTTCCTGCCACAGTTGACTCAAATCGACTTTGATTGTGTCCAACACAGAAGAAATAGCTACACAATGGGTGGTTAGAATATTTGTTGCTTTGGGGGCGGATTATAGAACCTAGATCTCTTACAGATTCCTGACCAGGCTACAGGTACATTCTTCAGACTCACTTTTTATCCAAAACCAGGAATATGGAACCCTCACTATTTCTCAGCTGAGACCTTCGTTACCCAAGGTGAAGAAACTTTCTGCCATTTTCAGTTATGCACACATAACAGTAGGTAACACAGTTAACTTCTAACAAAAGATAAATCTAAGCGAAGGTCCATTTATCATGGATATTGCACCTTTACATCTTAATGAATACTTTGGTTCTGGTTTGTGTGGTTTTAATATAATTTAGAGTCACATTAAGTCAAAATAATTTGACTTATAAGAATTAAATTGCCAATAAACATGGGCCACAGATAACACTAATTTTTACTGCTGACATATTCTTCTGTAGTTAATCACCTGTAATTCCGTGAAGCATTACAGAAGTGAAGTGTGGGAAATGGTATTGATTGGGTTTCATCAGCCCAGCTCATCACTTTCAGGGTTTTGCTGAACTTGGCAAGATTTAAGCACACAAGCTTTCTCTCCTAATAGTAATAAGTATTGTCAATATTTTAACCTGTAGATCAGAAAGTCTGTCTAATTTGCCCTAGAGGATGCTTCGGAAGGCATTGGGGAACTGCTTTTTTGGGGAGACTTTAATTACTGAAAATCATCTGGGAGAAACTAGCTTAAGTCCGGAAGGGGAAAATACTTTTGTTAACTTCTGATAATATGCCATTCTGAAATATAATTTCTGTTAATAGAGTTTCCATGATCTATCAGTAAGTCAAGAGATAAGATTAAAACTGCCCTCAGCATTGCTTTATATCTTCCTGAGACAGGATTATCTTAATTAAAAGAATCAAGCAATTCTCATCATTTTCTCTTTGTACTGTATCTGTCAGCTTTGTGTCACTACAATGAAATCCATGATACAAGCTACTTTGTGGGGTGGAGGGGGAAGGATTTATTTCACACACATTTTTGAACATTCAAAGGTCCCATTGTACAGTTCACACTCTGTGGTATGAGATACCCTGTTGGTACCATCACTTCAGAATGAAGAGCACAATATCAAAAACAAACAACTACACCTCGCAGTACATGTTGGCCAAACTCACCATCTCAAGAAAATATCTCAAGTGGAGCTTCCACAGGCTCCACCTCTTCAAGCTTGCCCAGCACTCCCAGTAGGACTACCCCAGAGACACCAAGCCTCTAAACACAGTAAGCCCCTTGGGGACACCCAGCCGACACCTAAGTCATAGACTCTATTAACTGCAAAACTGAATTATACAGTGAAAACCATGTATTAAATTCTTTCACAAGCTTTTCAACCAACCCCACTAAGGAAGAAAAGCATCCTTTTGCCATTAGACCTAACCTTCCTTGCTACTTTTAGTAAGTATAATATCCTTCCCCCAATATTTCACTTTTCTTTGACTTTTGAGATATATATAATTCTAAGAATCATGAAAAATCAAATGTGTCTAAGTGTTTAGATATAGGCAGTGTTGAGGACAGTGTCTCTTTAATTAGCCTAATTAGCTTATTTCAACACATTGTAATCTAACACATGAGAGCTTTGGTACTCTCATGAACATCTGCCATAGAAAATTGATTACTCTTTTAAAAAGTAACTTTTGCAGCTAAGCAAAATAATCTATGTATGCTTTGGGTAAAGACTGCTGTGTAGCTCAGTGGTGAAGCACTTGCCTGTATTTGGTCCCTACCACAGGAAAACCACAGAGAAAAGCAATGGGAACGAAAATGGCAAAGGAAGCAGGAGGGGAAAGCAAACTAAGCAGAGGACTGAGTTCAGTTTCTGCTTGGCAGAGGTGCGTTATCATTACTGATAACTGCAACCTTTATAAAGGACCTCAGGGTTTAGATTTTAAGGGGCATCGGGGTTTAGATTCATAACTTTGGAGAGTTTTTATTTGTCTGTTGTTGTCAGTCTACATTGAATTTCAGAGAACTCTAAAAATTGTTGTAGCTTGTGTCCCACTCCTGGACAGTCCTACTTCCTTACTCTAGCCTGGAGTTATGACCTGGCATCAGAGTGTTTGCAAGATCCCCCAAATGGTCCTTATGTGGCTCCAAGGCCGAAACCTTCTAGCCAAACCACTTCTCCTTGTCTGTGTTCCCATCTCTTCTTGACTTCCTGTGGTACTAGAATGAGCAATTTGGAGGTTTCCAAGGGCATATGGTGCCTGTGACAGTCAACAGTTTCAATCAGCAAACTGACCATAGATGGATCTCCTCTGTAGGCAATCCAATAACAAGCTGACAGCTGAGGTCAGCTGGACTATGGTTGATTACTGCTGGAAACATGCTTGTGTTGCTTTCCTCAGTCTCATTGTGTGTACCTTTCAAGCTAAAGCATCCATTCTCTTTCCTGGCTGTCAGATATATTCTGTGTCCCAGGATACATCTGGGTCCCAGCTTCCACATTAATAAGGGAAGGAAGATGCACTGGGTAAGTGTTTGAAAGTGATGGGAGCCACTGTCTTGGCTGTTGAGATCTGCACAAGAATCACCCCTCATCCTAGGTGGGTGTGTTGCAAGACTCCTTGTAAATGCCTGAAACTGTGACTAACACCAGACTCCTTGTATGCTGCCCTTCCTCCTGTATCTACAGAACCGTGAGAAGATTTCATGTATAAATTGGGCACACAGTAAGAGATTAACAATAATGTCAAAAACTATTTCAGTATAGATTGTAATAGAAGTTATGTGAATGGCCTTTCTCAAAGTATTTGAACTCATTACATTATAGTTTAGTTCAATGATTAGTTTATCATAGCTAACTGAATCTGAAGACAATGAAATTCTCCTTAGAAAAGGGGTATGTGAGAGAGTGTTTTGTGTAACCAAGGTCCACCAGGTCACCAAACCATTCATGACTTAGTGCCATTGTTAAATATTCCAGGAAACCTTGGGGTTTCCCTATCTATTTTAGCTTTTAGGGAATTAGAGCTAATTTCCTTCCACATAAAAACACATTTTTTTTCTGACTTAAGCAAAAGCATAGACCTCTGTTTTTACTTTCCCTAGACCTTTAGCATTCTTCTGAATGTAAGAAGGTGGGAGAGATGCTGGGAGCTGAAAATCTCTCCCATAAGTCACCACTTTGGGATCCTGACCCTCCCTAAAATCTAGTTTGTACAAAGTCTTAAATGAGAAGTGATTTGGCCTGGAAAAGAACTATGACAGCTAGTACACGGCATGATGGCGTGACAGAGAAGAACGGCCCAAAGCAGGCAAGTAATCAGCCCGACAAAAACCAAGTCCCAGGGTCTCAGAGGACCAGAGGCCTCGGCTCAAGACTTCTGCAGAGTGAACAGGCAACACTGATTTGAGGGATGGAAGCTAGATAGTTTGGAAAGTCTTAAGTGGCAATTTGATCTCAGCAAGGCAGGAAACTTGCCAGCTGATGAACTATGCACTTAGCACATAGGAAGGGCTTGGAATGTTTGTTGCTATGGTTACCATTTGTGCCTGAGGTGCTGGACCAAGGACTAGCAAGTTTGGATTCTGATGCCATGTAGTTGTGATTGTATTATTCCTAAAAGTATGCAAGGTCAGGCACATACCTTTCTGTACACAAGTTAAAGTTTCATATTCTGCTCAGGAGGCTGAGCTCTAAAATGTTTAATCTGAAAACAAGGGCAGTGACTTCATACAGCATGCTCAAAAGGAATTAACATTGCCTGAGGACTGGGGAAAATAGGCCCAACCCTAATTAGAGATTTAATACATAGTGCCATATAGACACTTCAGAAACTGAAACTGGGTTTACTCAATATTTGTAATAATTCAGGTCTGACCCATATGGTTGAAAGAACTGATTCCAATATGAATGTTCAGAATCTTACTCTTAAATCAAGGAGAGAAAAAAAAAAAAGATTAGAGCAACAACCGCCATACAAAGCAAGGATCTCAGATATGCTGCTCTGACCAACAACCCATGTAAATTTATGTTTGTTTGTATGGTTTGGGGGGGTTGGTGTGGTTTTGGTGGTTGTTTTGGTTTGTCTTGCTACTCTCTCCTTCATGGTGCTATTTGGACTTTTCTCAGCCTTCCCATTTTTACTATTAATACAAATTCATTTTAGGGCATATGAAGAGTACTTTAGATAAGCAGTCTCTATAATTCATACTGTGTGCAGTGCCAGACCAGCTCTCTTCCCCGTAGGCTAAATCAATGGCACTTTCCTAATGACTAGATCAGATTATGTTCAATTTAATATATAATCCCTTTCAGCTTTGCCATTCTTGTTCATAGCATTGCCGTGAAGCCAGCCCCTCTTTACAAATGCTTTTTGGTGAGAACATTTACAAAAATCTCCCCAAGTTTTCACTCAGAATTTAATCACAGCTTAGAGAAAGCCTCACCAAGCATGTAGAAATCTCTCCACAAATGCAGTTTCCCATCCATCCTTGAGAAGTCAAGGGGGTGCAGCCCAGACTTCTAGGAGAACTGGAGATTAACATGTGGGGTGGAGGGGGCTCGGGGAGGGGAGGCCAGGGCCGGGGGGAACCACTGTTTCTGCCACAATTTTCAAGCCAGGCTGGGTGTTAGGAACCAACTAAGGTGAGAAGCAGCTTTTCTACTAACCTAAACTATCCGGGTTAAGATCCCACCTCAGCACCAGGCTATGCTGTGCTTGCCTGCCTCTAAAATGGTGCCTACTATAACTCTCTCATGGTGGTTTCACCCATCTAAGTGACAAAGGGCATTTGAAGCATCTCTGGATTGATCCTGGACCATCTCAAGGCACTGTTCCACCACATGGTCACAAGCTGTAATAAAGACATGTATCATTTGTAACGACTACCACTTGAAGTTTATGTGCACAGCTCACTGGCCCTTCAAACACATTCCCACGGTGTTTCTGAAGCATTTGTGCTGAGCCGACTCCAACAAATACCACCAATTAATATGTTAAAAGGAAACTGTCTCCCCACTTCTACCTCATCAACCATTAGTGCAGACATGGCCTTATGCCTCTACTCAACACTTTAAATCAGTGATTACCTTCGAGTTTCTTGTCTGTGACAGGATTTTCCCTGCCCAATTAATTTAAATATTAGTGTAACAGAAGGCCTGTGATTGGACAGGGAAAAGGAAGGTAGAGGTGAGAGTTATAGAGAAGGAGCAACACAGGAAAAGGGAAGAAGGAAGCAAGATGGAGGACGAACGGGATGATTTAGATTTTGCATGGGTTTTAAATAGCCACCGGTAGATATAATATCATATAGGGATAGAATAATTGGGGTAACCTGTCTAATCTAGATGGGCAGTTTGTACCATAATCAATTGGCCCTGAATTTATTATGTGGGCATCTTGTATACTAAAAATGTATTGATATATAAATCTGACTGATTAATTATAAGTTTCTAGAGTTTTGTTTTACTGGGTTACTAGAATGTGGGACTGCCAACCACAGGGGGTTTATGGCACTGGGACAGACAAACCAGAACTAAAAAGGCCACAATCGGGGCTGGAGAGATGGCTCAGTGGTTAAGAGCACCGACTGCTCTTCCAAAGGTCCTGAGTTCAAATCCCAGCAACCACATGGTGGCTCACAACCATCTATAACAAGAGATCTGACTTCCTCTTCTGGAGAGTCTGAAGACAGCTACATTGTATACATATAATAAATAAATAAAATCTTTAAAAAAAAAAAAAAAGGCCACGATCGGTCAGTTGATACTGGGGCTAGCTTAGGGACAGAGGCAGCAATACCGCTGCACGGGCAAGAGTAGCTGGGTATAGCTCAGGAGCTTGCCATTCTTTTTTATTATTTCCCACAACACTTGTCAACACAACCATTTATTGAGTTCTCACTCTGCTCCCAAGCACTGTGCCGAGCAATGCTATCTTGATTTCTCTTCCTGTTACTGTGATCCAATATACAAAGCATGTATACAACATGTACAGTAATATATAATATCTACTCTATACCCTGACAAAGCAACTCAAGGGACAGGGGGTTTGTCTCGCACTTCGAGGTTGCTATCCATTATTCAGGGAAGCCACAGCAATGGGAATCTGAGGCAACTTGTCTCATTCCATCGACAGTCAGAAGCAGAGAACAGTGAATGATTCTATTCAGGTCATTTCCACCTTTGTCTTCAGTCCAGGATTACATGTTGGAAATAGCATCACCTATGTTGGGTGGATCTCTTACTTCAATTATTCTAGTCAAGATAATCCCCTACAAACTTGCCCCCAATAGAAGGCTTCCTTCCAGGTAATTTGTATATTTCATCAAGGTGACTAACCATCACACATGCGGACACATTCTCTCTATCCATCTTCATATCATCTCAGAAATAACTAACCAGTCCAGAGCATAAGCTAGGAAGTTGAAGCTTCAACGAGCTCAGGATCTTTCTGGGAGCCAAGCAAACTTCATGACTTAGCTACCAGGAATACTTCTGGCCAGCAACTGTTTTTATGAGACCAACATCACAATGTGTATTAATAAACCAAGTGCTCATCCCAGCATCTTGCTTCTTGCTTAGGCATTAGTGCTGTGCCTGCAGCTTGAACAGCACTTCTGGTTTGTCTGCTGCACCTCAAAACCTCTCTACATTTTTTAAAAGAATGTCTATAAGGGATTTTACCTTCATAAATACCTAACCACATTTCAAGGTTATTGATATTTTATGTGGGGGGAATATTCTTCCTATTGTCTATGAATTTAATAAAAGGAAAATGTTTCATATGGCATGTAGGTATCATTTCAAAAATCTATTTCTCCTTAATATGGCATCCATCTTGCCTTTCTATTCCCCTGGTGTTTCTATAGTAACCTGGCATCCTCAGCTGCCACCTTCTGTTGGCACCAAGGGATCATTTATAATCACCCCCAACTCGTTCTGAAGTGCAGCTTCCATCTCACAACACAACAGATCGTGTGAAAGTTTAGCAAGACTCGGAGCATTTCTTATCTTGAGTTAAACCCACATTTTCACAGGAGTGAAAGTATCAAGAATGGTGTTGTTGTAGGACTCAGCTTTTAGTTTCACAGCTAATAAAAAGAAGCTTGCTGGCATGGAGGATCTTGCGAGTCATGATATCCCTCTTACACCTACTATAGTGCCCCACACGATGAGGACAAATAACTACACACAGCCACACCCAGCAAAAGAGAGCTGTAGAGACATCTCTCCCGAGATTAGCCTCACCACCATCCCTGCTGCCCCTTCAGGCCTCTGGCTCCTTTATACAGAACAGGATATGACCAGATTATTCCTCATATCAGATAATCCATTTCTGTAATCAGGGCCTGTCATGGCACAAGGACAAGAGCCATTCAAGCGGGGGGAGCCACAGGAACATTCTTCTGCAGTGAGACACAACCTTGCAAGTTCACAGTGACACTTGGGTGGCCACCATTCACCTTCCTACTGTAAGACTTACTGTGAAACCACATTGCTTGGCATTGTGCTATAATTAGCTTTGTTGTAGGGAGCATGGGAACACGCACACATGTATGTGCGGGTGCATGCACAGGTGGAAGTCAGAGGGTAGCTTCAGGAGTTGTTTCTTGGGTAGTATCCAGTTTGTTTTTAAGTTTTGGTATCTCACTGAACCGTGGGCCTCACCAATTAGACTGAGGCTGGCTGGTCTGCAATCCTCACAAATCCACCCATTTCTGTCTCCTGGGATTACAAGTGTGTACAACACATGGTTTTTTTCACCTGGGCTCTGGGGCTCACACAAGGTCCTCGTGTTTTCAAGGCAGGCACTTTATTACCATTTCCTAGCCCATGAACTACTTTTTTAAAAAGTGTAATTACCTTATGAATAGACCAATTACATCATGTTCTCATTTACATAGATAAATTTTCTAAATCCATACACTCAAAATGTACCATATCTGCTTCATTTGTTATCTCTCCAACTCTGTATCAACTGATGGTAACACATAAAGATATGAAATTGTATGCAACAATAAAAAAAATTAAATCATGCCATTTGTAGGAACTACACAGAACTAAAATTATAGTAAGCAAAGTGACTCAGTCTCAGAAAGATAAATAATGCACTCTTTCTCTCATATGTGGATCCTGGATTTTAATTTTTACAGCCCTGCGTCTATGTGTGTGGAGGCGAGAGTATAGGTCATGGAAGTGGGAAGGGGATCCTTAGAGGTGAAAGGGAGATCTTCAGGGGAGAGGGTAGAAGGAGAGTAAAGATCTAGGACAAGAAGTAGAGGGAAAGAACAAAGGGAGACAGGGAGAGGGCTGCAGGATCAACCAACACAACATATGAAGGTGCTTTAATGAAGCCCATTGCTCTATTATGCTAACATAAAAACAGGAGTTTAAACCCTCCTCCTAAGAAGAACTCCAGGGTATCCAGTCATGGGGGAGTGTGCCTATGATCCCAACACTCAGAAGCAGAGACAAGAAGCAAGAGTTTGAGGAGAGCTACATATGATGACGTTTTGGGTGGGATACACCATGAACAGCCTCCAACACACTCAGCCCACCATGCTCTGCTCTGCTGTGCTATCACACGCTCAAGCCCTTCAAAGCCCTGAGCCATAATGGCCTTTCCCCTGTCAAAGAGAAGAGAAAACTCCAGGCCAAAACACTCACCACTGCTTTCTTGTAAATATTTAAAAGGAAAAGGTAATACTAATCCTACACATATTCATCCAGAAAGCAAAACAGAATGAACACTTTCTGAAATTTTGAATTATGAAACCAGACTTCTTTTAACAGTATCTTATAAAGTTTGCCACCTGTTCATGGTAAATATTCCCACAAACCAAGAACAGGAGGGACTTCCTTGCAGGGCAGACAGCCAGGTCCCACCACTTGTTGCTCAAAAGCTCTTGGACACCCAATTGTCCCACCTTCTTACAGTGACAGGAACTGCTCAGCTCTGAGGAGATCCCATGCAGAGGAAAAGAAGAAACTGCTCAAAAAAAAAAAAAAAAAAAAAAAAAAAAAAAAAAAAAGTGAGAATCCTTTAGTCCTCTCTGCAACATGAAGCTCTTTCTATCCAAGGGAACAGAATAGACACAAGCCTCCCAGACTGAAGCTTACATGTGTATGTTGAACCTCGCTACTAAGGGTGTAGTCTACCATGTCTGGATAGCTTCTCTGAGCTCAGCAAAAAATGGCAAACTCCCTTTTCTTTCTTTCTTTTTTTTTTTTTTTTTTTTTTTTTTTTTTTTTGTATTGTTTTAAATTTATATATTTACACCAAATGCTGCCTCCCCTTCCTGGTCCTCTTTCACAAGGTTCTTCCCTCCATCCCCCCTCCCTTCACCTCTGAGAGGGTACTCCCCCCTGGGTATCCCCCCATCATGCTGCATCAAGTCTCTGCAGGATTAAATGCATCCTCTCCTGTTGAGGCCACACAAGGTAGCCCACTACGGTATATATGCGTGGGATGGAGGGGGCAGTCGGACTACCCCATGTATGCTTTTTGGTTGGTCTCTGGGAGCTCCCAGGGGTCCAGGTTAGTTAACAGTGTTGGTCTTCCTGTGGGGCTGCCATCACCTTCAGGGCCTTTAATCCTTCCCCTAACTCTTCCAAAGGGGTCTCTGATCTCTGTGCAATGTTTGTCTGTGGATATCTGCATTTGTATCAGCCAACAGCTGGGTAGAGCCTCTCAGAGAACAGCTATGCTAGGCTCCTGCCTGCAAGCACAATATAGCATCACTAATATTTTTAGGGATTGGTGCCTGCACATGGAGTGGGTCTTAAGTTGAGCCAGTCACTGGTTGGTCATTCCTACAGTCTCTGTTCCATCATTGTCCCTGTGTTTCTTTTAGACAGAACCAAATTTGGGTCAAACTTTTTGTAGATGGGTTAGTGTCCCCATCCCTCTACTGAGGGTCCTGTGTGGCTACTGGAGATGATCTTTTCAAGTTCCATATCCTCACTGTTGGGCATTTCAACTAAGGTCACCCACATTGACTCCCAAGAGTTTTCCCATCCCAGGTGCCTGGGACTTCCTAGAGATTTCCCCACTCCCAACCCCAGGCAGCTGCATATTTCCATTTATTCTACTGGTCCTCTGGGCCTCTCTCCTGTCTCTCCCAATACCTGATCCTGTCCCCTTATTCACTTCTGCTCCCCCCTTCCCACTCAGGTCTCTCCTTTCCTCTGCCTCCCATGATTATTTTGTTCCCCAATCTAAGTGGAATTGAAGCATCCTCATTTGGACCTCCTTCTTGTTTAACTTCTTATGGTCTGTGGGTTGTATCATGGGTATTCTGTAGGTTTTGGCTAATACCTTCTTATCAGTGGATACATACCATGCTCTTTTGAGTCTGGGTAACCTCACTCAAGATATTTTCTAGTTCCATCAATTTTCCTGCAAAATTCACTTTTCCAGGAGGATGTCCTCTTCTCTGCCTGACCTTATCTGGGGAGCCCAACCATGTACCCTCTACCTGGGGAAGCTCACACAATCCTTGGCAAACTTTCAAGTTCAGCTTCTCCCCATCCCCCTTCACCATAAGAACTTGTCCAGAAAGTACCTGGGATTCCTGGAGTAACTCTCCTTGCATTCACAAGACTTTAAACTCCAGTCAGTGATTTACGTTCACCCTGAAAGCTCTTTCTCACTCTCCAAGTGTATAGCCCTTGGTCACCCAGAAAAAAGGAGTACACACACAACTCTTTCACAGAAGATCATCTAAGACAGCTGTTCCATTGAGAGCTATAATATTAAAATACATCTTCAGAGAAGCCCCCCCCCCCACCCCGGCACTTACTCCCAGTAGGACAAGGATCCTGTAGACTCCACCCATTCCTGACTCTATCCTTCCAGCCCAGTGTGAAGTGGAGCCTGGACACCCTGAGGGAGGAAACAGAGGATGATGCAGAACCACAGCTGGTCCGCAACATGCATACCACAGTTCTATGTTGATTTCAGGACCAGTCAATGCAGTTCTACCCTATATCCATCTTAGGATAAAAGTGAAATGTCTGTGCCTCTGGAGTACACACCGTTCTGTTAGAAGACACTTACATGTATCTATTGCCCTTACTAAAGACAAACACACACAGACAGACAGACACACACACACACACACAAAGTTAACAAAAGATTCATGAAAACTCAATGTACTAGGCTTTATTCAGATTACCTCCTCCTAACGATAGTCCTCATGAAAAAGTACCACCTATAATTTGCCTAGCAAATGCATTGAGAGCCACAGAATGGATCTGGTTGAGGTCACCAAGATACAAAGGCTTGCCTACCACCGTGGCCTGCTCCCTACAGCCATAGAATATAATAAAGTATTCATTATGGTACCCCCCCCCATTGGCAATAAAGATATAAGGACATGCTCCGTACCCCAGGCATGGTAACACACTCCTGTCATCCCAGCACTCTAGAGGCTGAAGCAGGAGAATGGCATGACTGGGCTGCATGCTGAGACTCTGGCTCAAAGAAAAAAATTGCTCTGTATTTTCAGTCAGAAGTATTTCAGAGAATGAAAACATCCTGCCAAAGAGAAAACACAAATACCAGGGTATAGGTTCTTTCACATTGTGGTTTAGCTAGGAAAATCATTGAATGTTAAATGCCAGTGACATTCTATGACTTAAATTTTCCCATTAAATTGTGTAATGTTGGATGATTGTGCATTTTGTTCGTGGGAAGGCAGGGGAGGCTTACTCCCCAAGACTGCAAATGTCATTACAAAGTGTTACATATTTATTAGCTCATCTGCTGCTCCAGCATTATGGGAGGAGGGGGGAATCTTACTATAAGTAATTTCTTCACAGTTACAGTTTTACCACCTGATGTGCAAAATAACAACACTCGGTAAGCATTTATTATTGTGCTGAGCAATTTCAATTTTCAATTGAATTCGTGGTGTTCTTTAAAGCCTACAAAAGCGAACATTTGCTTCACTTCAGGTTCCATTTCCATCTCTTGGTTGAAAAGAATATTCACTGGTACTTGGGAAATTCAAGACTGGAGAATTGCCAGTATGGTTGGCGGTGGGGGGGGGGTGGTCTCAACACACTATAGTGATAGAAATGTGATTGCATGGTCACAGATGTGGCCGCTGGACATTACAGAGTAGACACCACTTAAGAGACAAGAGAGGTGAATTTGAGTCAGACCACCCAGATAGATGGCTCTGGTGGGAGCCAGCTGTTATATTTTGCTAACCCTGAATTGAATTGTCCTACAAGCTGTGACTGTTTCTCTTGGCAAAATACCAGTTTGTGTATCAGTTGAGGACTCTTTCAATAACAACCAAATCCCCAAATAACAAAGACCCCAGCAGAAAATCACAGCCAGAGTGTGACATCCATACCTTGAAAGGGTAGAAACAAGCTATCATGAACAGAGTACCCTGTCCCTCTCCTGTCTTGATCCCCCCTGAAAAGTTAGCTTTAGGGTTGGAAATGAAATCTCACAGGTCTTTATCCCATAACAAAGCTGCCTATCATGTCTTCTTGAACATGTGTTCTTGCTACCGAGGTTGCATTACAAAATTCAAAAGATATAAGACCAGAACAACAGCCTCATACTCATGGATTTTTCTTTCTGTGACTTAATTCAGCTCCATGATACCTGTGGCTTCAGCTGGGAAGATTCACATGAGTGGAGAATGACTAAATGTCTGGCAATTATAATTATCTGGAAGCTTCTTCTTTGTTTCTAGTGTCCAGTAGAGAACACATGAAGGCTAGACTTTAGCTGGGACTACTGACTGGAAGACCTACTTGTGGCCTCTCCACTCAGTTATTTCCAACAGGGCAACTGGGTCCCAAGATGGGATATCTAGAAAGCTCAGTAGAACAATATGAAAGCTGTACACTGTTGGGGATTAGTTCTAATGCTTTGTCTTATTTCAGCTCTCAAAAAGTCGAGATTCCAGACCCTGCCCCCAGCTGCCTTCAATTGATAATAAATAGAGGCTGGAGAGATGGCTCAGCGGTTAAGAGCACTGACTGCTCTTTCAGAGATCCTAAGTTCAATTCCCAGCAACCACATGGTGGCTCCCAACCATCTGTAATGGGATCAGATGCCCTCTTCTGGTGTGTCTGAAGACAGCTACAGTGTACTCATATAAATAAAATAAGTAAATCTTTTTAAAAAAAATTGCCATACAGCCAATGGCTGGACAGAAAGATGGAAGTGGGATTTTTAGGCAAGCGAGGATCCAGGGGAAAGAGGAGAGACAGAGAATTGCCATGATGGGGAAGGAAAAAATGAAACTTAAAGGCTTGCCAGTGTATAAGAATCCAGGAAAGTGGCCCTGGAGGCAGGCTACTTCTCCAGTTGGGTCTGGGATATCAGAGATGAAATATAGATTTTAAAAGATATTAACTCAGGAATACCAGAGGGGGGTGTTTATTAACTGCAGGGAGGATTAGAAATGCCCAGCCATTGAGCTAGTCAAGTCATATCAAAATTAGCTTGTGTGTGTGTGTGTGTGTGTGTGTGTGTGTGTGTGTGTGTTTCATTAGAGAATCCAGAGGGCTCTGGCAGATGGCTGGAAGAATGACCCACCAGGAGCCAAAGCAGTTTAACTAATTCATCACTACAGTATACCTTTCCAGAACCAGTATCAGAAGTCACATGGAATTTCTGCACAGCAGTCTACTGGTTACTGTGGTGGTTAATACTGTCAATTTGACAGAATCTGGAATCCCCTAGGATCCAAACTTTCATGAGAAAGTTCCTAGATTGGCTTACTTCAGACAGGAACACCAATGTTAAATATGAAAGGAATCACATCATGGACTAAGATCCAGGACTGAATAAAAGGAAAAAATAAAATTGAGTTAAGCAGCATTCATCTCCCTCTTCTTCCTGACTACAGATTCAGCACAATCAGCTGCTGACGTGGACCAGCAGGTTATTCTTCAGTAACATTCCTAAGGAGAAGAGACCAGGAGATGAGAAATAAAGAAGATAGGACAGGTGGGTTCAGGAGGTCTTGAACAAGCTGATGGCTGTGTCAAGCAAGTATTTAGACTACAAGATCTTATATTTAGTTCTAAAGGGAGAAAAAACGGACAGAGTTAGTAAAAAAACCATCATACAATGGGATAAAATCAGCAGGAAGGAAATCAAGCAATGTTACACAAGGGGAACACAAGTTCATTACATCACAAGTACATCATAGATGGAGCACACACCAGCTTTGAGACTGATAAGCCCAGTCTCTTCAGAGGGAAAAGCCAAGTTCCAAGGAATCAAAACCAAGACCCTGACCCCAGACCCAGAAGTTGACAACAGTGCCTTCTTTCATCACTCTCTATCCAACAAGGCAAGACCTCTCACTGAACACAGAGCTCACCAGTTCTAGCTAGTGTGGCTAGCCAGCATGGCTCATGGGTTCTAAATGTCTGCCTCCAGAGTGCTGGGATTAATGGCAGCCACCATGCTGCCCAGCTTCTTTGTGGTTTATAGAGACCCCAAACTCCAGTCCTCACACTTTGACAGCAAGCACTTTATCCTCTGATTCACTTCCCAAGTCCCTCTCCTTCTCATCCTGTATAGCATAAGCTATATTATTTTTATATCCATGTTCTGACCTGACACTATTGTGGATGCCAGCAAGTGCTGGCTGACAGGAGCCTGATATAGCTATCTCCTGAGAGGCTCTGCCAGTGCCCAACTAATATAGAAGTGGAGGCTCACAGCCATCCATTGGACTGAGCACAGGGTCCCCAAAGAAAGAGCTAGAGAAAGGACCCAAGGAGCTAAAGGAGTTTGCAGTCCCATAGGAGGAACAACAATATGAACTAACCAGTGAAGGAAACCGACTGTCTTACACAGCATTTTCTATTCTTGAGGTAATAATCTATAGTCTATGATATTGTTAATTAGGGCCTGAGTGAAAGGGGAGCTAGGACCATATTTTTCTACAGCTCTTTTTAGTTCCTTAATGAACTTAACATCAAAGACTTGATAATATCTGTGTATATCGTCACTCTGACTTCTGCGTCGCAACCGGATGGGTTATTGAACGAAAGTCACCCTGGCCGGAACCTCGGGCCCTAGGAGGTTCTTCTTTTTCAGTAATCAGATAGCTGTCTTTCTCTGTCTGTCTGAAATTTAATTCTCTTGATTTCTTCAATTAATTTTCTTATCTTGGTCTCGAGTTCATCTTTCGCCAGGCGAGACCCACTTTGAAAACATTCTCTAGTCTGGGAGGGCACAGACTTATATAGAACACGCTGTCTTCTGTAACAACGTGTAGCACGTTTGGTTCTGACAGAAAGTTGAGTCTTCTCAGCCACCGTACCGACCGAGTCAGTAGAGGTTTGACTACTTACGGAGAAAGTTTGACTTTCTTCGCTGTCCGTAGAACTGGCCACCGTAGAATATGAATCGGCCAGTGAGCTATCGCCTGTCAGCTCTGATGTCGTAAGGCTGATGTACTTTCTTGAATGTACTCTCTTTTGTTCGGTCTTCTCTTTCTCTTTTAAAATATCCAAAACCATCTCCCAAAGGCGAAGGGGAAATCTATCTACTTTGTTTTTCTCTAGAGCTTTTCTTACCTTTTCTCACGATTTTATATCTATATGACTCATGTCTTCTATCTACGGACAAAAGCCCTCCACTAACTCTGTTAGCTCTCTCAATGTGGAAAATCTAACCCTTACTCTTTTAGTCTCTAGCAGCTTTCCCACGTTCTGTGAAGCTGTTTTAGAAATCTGAGCACCCATGTTTATAACCTACCGTCAAAAAATTTCCCCTAAGCTCTTTAAGGTATCGGGCGAATACCTATGTTTCTGTCTAGAACTCCCTGTAGTCTCACATGGATTTCTGGTCAGCGCTAACCCAATCTTACCGTGAGAACGACTACATAGATCTGGATCTTTTTTTCTTTAATAAACCAGAGCTCTGTATCTTGTGGTAGGGTCTCTCAAATTTTCTCGTGTTCGCCCCATGTTGGGCGCCATCTGAAGGAAACCGACCTGTAGTCTCTCTTCTTCTGTGGGTGCTCGCGAACTGGGGTAGTTGAGTTTCTGTGAAAATAAGCGGGGCAGGAGACAAAGAGCACGACACCAAGTAGGTTTATCAAGGTGTGTTTTTTACTGAATGAACCAAGATATATATAGCTCAAGCAGAACAATCCTTCAGCTTTTAACATAGACGTGAGAACAGGGAAATAACATCCTTCAAGCAAGAGCTCTAGGCAGTAAAGCGGATTAGAGGTCTCAGTTCCTTTGAAGTCTAGGCTACCAGTTCTGTCTTTGATCTCTGGTGCTGTCTCCGGTGCTTCACACCTGATGCACTGGGCAGAGCAGCTCAGCGGGACACTACAAACCAGTACCCCCCAGAGCTCCCAGAGTCTAAACTACCAACCAAAGAGTATACATGGTGGAACTCATGGCTCCAGCTGCATATGTAGCAGAGGATGATGGCCTAGTGGGTCATCAATGGGAGGAGAGGCCCTTGGTCCTATGAAGGCTCTATGCCCCAGTGTAGGGGAATGCCAGGGCCAGGAAGCAGGAGAAGGTGGGTTGGTAAGCAGGGGGAGGGAACAGGGTTGTATTTTTTTCCAGAGGAGAAACCAGGAAAGGGGAGAACATTTGAAATGTAAATAAAGAAAATATCTAATTAAAAAAAAAAAAAGAAGAATGTGCCATTGTATTCACATTGTAGGATTTTGTGAAAGGAATACACATACTCAAGGACTTCACTTCCTCCCTTTTCTGGGGAAAGCACCAGAACATGTTGTGAAGGATAGCTACATCATGTTTTATGACCTGATATGGATTTTCATTGGAGATAAGGAAGATAAGCCAAGTTGACAAAGGGTAAGATTACAATAGTTCATTTTAGATGATACACTTAAGTTATCAGACCCCCAAATAGACAATAAAACATCTAGGCTTATCTAGTCTGGATATGAGCATCATCCAACCCACTGGGGCTGAAGGATAAATCCGTCCTCTCAGATCTGTAGCCTGGACATGCCTATTTTCTCTCACTTGTGGACATCAGAGAACTGAAATTTTGTACCTTTAGACTTTGGACTTACACCAATGTTCCTCTTTTCCCAGTTTCTCAAACCTTCACCTTAAACTAAGAGTTACCATTTGTTTTTAAGCCTTTGCAGTCAGACTGAATTGTAACATGGTCTTCCTTCCCTTTCTGGCTTGCAGGTAGCATGTTTTGACTTGTTGTTCTTCAAAAATAAATGAGCCAATGTCCAGAATAAACTCCCTCTTGTATCCCTATATACTTTCTTTGGATCATTCTCTTTTGGCTATTACACTATCAATGGAAATCCCAGATATTTTTCTTTAATACTACAGTTATTGTCAATATCTCAATTTATGATACTTATCACTAGTTTTGAAATGGTGGTTGCATATGAGAAAACTCACTCTTCCTCTAACATATTAATTAAAATGCATATCCCAAACTTAGATGTTTAAAATGTTTAATAGCTTTTCTAATAAAATTGATTTCCATTATAATCATATGCATAAAAATTTGCTTCTGGAAGCAGAACACACTGCCCAGAGGTTAAGAGTGCTCGCTGTTGTTCTTGAAAAGGATGCAGGCAAGTTCAGTTTCCAGCATCTATATCAGGCAGCTCACAACTGCCTATGACTACAGTCGCAGGAGATCTGATGCCCTCTTCAAGCCTCCACAGGTACCTGCACACATGTGATGTATACACACACATGCACACACACACACACACACACACACACCACAGAGTTACACACATGTACAAACACTTAATTTTTTTAAAAAAATAGAAAACTTTCCTCTGAGCCAGAATCATCAGGCATCTCTGATTATCAAGGGAGGCCATGCCATGCAAGACATGTCCCTCAAAATCAGAATATGCGTTCTATTATGTTGAGCTCTATAACTAATAGAATTGTGAACTCTCCTGGGTGCCTATCTTGTACATGAGCAACACCAAGGGGATGGTAATTTCTGGAACCAAGAGTATAGATACTAATGACTCAAAACCACTGGGCCGTCCCTTTAGGCCTGACTATTTCTACTTAGACCTTTGAAACTTCTGATAAAATTCTGATACCTGCTAAGAGCCCTGGCTACTTTTGCAAAGGACCTGGGCTCATCTCCCAGCACCCACATACCTCTTTCTCTATTCTTCCTCAGACTGGACCTTCCTCATACTCACAAGGCAAATCTAGATGATGCTGTGGGAAATGACTGCCCTCTCATGAATGGATGACCTTTTAGGGCATGTGAGGCTTTGTAATTAATGGAGGACTTCCCTCACCTATGCTATCATCCTCCACAAGCCACACCCTGTAGAGCCACACTGGTGGTTTCTGGGTAAGATCCTTTATGAAGGCTGGCATGATACCTTCCTGCTGCGATGATTTGCACTGTTATCTGTTATCCAGCTTGGCATGTGCAACCTTTGCTCAGCCTGCCCTTTATCATAGTTGCTACTTTGGCCAGAGCCCTTTGTTCAGGTGGCAGCCTCTCAACTCCCTGTGACATGACTCCTATAAACCCTCTGGGAGCCAGAAGAAATAATGTCATATCCATGAGCAGAGCCAAGGATAGTCTTCCTGTGTGGCCACAGAATGTGCCCCAGGGAGATGGCATCATTATTCCTTAAGGATGAAAGCCATCCAAATTTCTTCTCCAACTGTTTCTGGCTACAAAACACTGCAAAGTGTGAGAAGGGAAAGCCCGAGAAGATTCTCAAGCTTTTCTTGGGAAGCCAAATGTTGGAGGTGGCTGGGTTACATGAAGCCTCTGTGGACCCAAGAGTGTCTGTGTAGACACATATGCCATTTTCAAACACCTTAAGAACCAAAGGAGGAGGAAGATGATGACAATGAGGAGGAGGAGGAGGAGGAGGAGGAGCAAGAGGAGGAGAAAAACTTTCAGTCTGTGAATTCCTTCAGTGACCTTGTTGGGCTTTTATGTGACATGTTGTACCTGGGGCTGTTAGTGCCAGGTGTACTAATTTATTGCTGTCAAACTATCATACAACTTGGTACAACACAGCATTCCTGTGGCCCAGAATGAAGGCACTCCTTAAGCTAAGGGTTTCTGCTTCAGGGTCTCTCACAGATAGCAGCAAGGTGCTGGGATTAATTGTGGGCTCACCTGAATGGTCCACTAAGGGAATGTCTGCTTCCAAGCATATTCACATCGTTACTGAGTTCCTTACTGGCCATTTCAGAGCCACAGCCCCCTCTTAGTTTTGCACTACACTATGGCAGCTGGTTTCTATGAGAGAGGAAGGGAGGGAGAGGTGGGGGAGGAAAGGAAGAGGGGAGAATGGGAGGGAGAGAGGAGGGGGAGGGGA
>NW_022196892.1:773813-777970 GCF_008632895.1 Mastomys coucha | reverse complement strand
GGGAGGGGAGAGAGGGAGGGAGAGGGGGGAAGAGAGGGAGAGGGGAGGGAGAGGGGAGGAGGGGAGGGAGAGAGGAAAGGGGAGGGAGGGAGGGAGAGAGAGGGAGAGAGAGAGAGAGAGAGAACAAAGGAGAAAAGCCAGTCTTCTTATATCATGACTGTGAAAGCAACAGACAGCCTTTCAGCGTTTTGAGTCTGCGCAATACAATCAAGTCATGAGCCCAGCAAATGCGGAAGGAATCGGTTAAACAAGAGCATGCGCACAAGGAGGTAAGACTTATTAGAAGTCCCAGAAGCCACCCACTGTGGTGTGTAGTTGAATGAAACTGCTCACCTTTCACCAGTTTCACACTCACAGGTTCAGCCCACTCCACATCGTAAATGTGTCATGCCACTGCTCCGCAAACAGCACCACACGACTGTTTCCACACTTCTACTTGCTTTGCATTAGTTATGATAAGCAATCTTGAGACACTTTTTATGCATTCCATGGGAACACTCCACTATTCTACATGAGATTCAAACAAGCACAGATTTGAGTATCCACAAAGGGTCCTGATGAAGAATATCAAGGAACAACCGTATATTTGCCTAGCAATCCTAAAGGTTGTAACCTGGGGCCCCTGGGCCCTGGGAGATCTTAGAGGTTCTCAGGGCTTGGAGCCAAACGCTGGACATCACAGACATTGCTAGAAAGAAGATCTACAGTCTCAACTGGATTTTTAAATGATCTCAAGACTCCAGAAAGATAACGAACTGCTCCCAAAGGTGCTAGATGGTATCGCAGGACCAACAGTCAAATGGGTAAGAGGTGGATGATAGTAGGCTTGTGCTGGCCTGTTCCAAATCTATCCTGTCCAGCAGAGAGTGAAGCAGAGGTCTGGGGAGAGGAACTGAGAAGGTGGTATAGCAGGCCCAGGGTCCCAGGTGTCCTGAAGGGCTTGGGGACAGGGCTTGCTCTGCTCTCATCATTGTAAGTAAGGCCTCTGTGGAAACCAGTGTGGAGAGCAATATGCTATCAGTGGCCACACTGAAAACATGAATCTTTTTCAGTAAATGTACAAATTGTTCCAATATGGTATCCTGACAAGTAAACTCCATTCTCAGTTACATTCTTTTATCTGTAGGGTTTGGTTTGTTGAGGTTTTTGGGGGGGCAAGGGGGAGTTGTATGTTGGTTTGGTTTGGTTTCTTTTCTTTTTTCTGTCACTTGGTTTGAAAGAGCTTGTGATAAACTTCAGTGGCTACCATCAGTTAGCAAATAGTAAGCAGGCTCTTCAGAATCCATTCTGTATCCTGAGGGAAAAGATGATGGGCTAATTGCTTCTCAACAGTGTGACTAAAGTCAATCATGGAAAAAAGGATGGGCTGGAGATGGCGGCTAACCCCTCGGTGAAACTTCTTTTGTAAGAGAAGGCCCCTCAACTGCAATTGAAGCAAATGTAAGACTTCGATGCCATGCCCCAGCAAGAAGCATGTCTGTGAAATCCCCTGCACTTCCTACTCTTCAAGGAAATTAACCTCTGAGCTTCAGTTTCAAGAAAATGAGACTAATGAGAGGACTTGCTATAGTGAGCTTCAGGGATTACTATGTCAGATTCTTGAGATGAAACCTGTAGCCAAGCTTATGGCCCAGAGTAATTCCTAGGGACACCTGGATGAGCAACACTTCTCTTCAGAATCCCTAAAGGCTAGGAGCTTGAGCAAGATCCAGCTAGTGACGAGCAAAGAGTACATGGACCCGTGTGTGATGGCACATGCCTCTAATCCCAGCACTCAAGCAAACTGAGGCAGAAGAATTCCAAGATCCAGGATGGACTCCTTAGCCAGACTCTGTCTCAAAATAAAAAAAAAAACAGCTGCACCTAGAGAGGGAGCCTAGGCTTGACACTGCCTAGAGGGCCAGGCACCAAAGGCTGGATAATCACCCAGATACCTAGGAAAGAACCAATAAATGAAATGATTCCTAATTTTGCTATGTTCATTGATAGGAACCTAGCATAGTCATCATCAGAGAGGCTTCATCCAGAACTGATAGGAGCAGATGCAAGGACACAGAGCAAAACATTCCGCTAAGCTTGGAGAATCCTTCAGAAGAGGAGAAGGAAGGACTGTAGGAGCCAGAGAGGTCAGGGATACCACAGGAACATAGCTCACAGAACCAAGGAACCAGGGAATCTGCATGGGTCTGACCTAGGTCCTCTGCATATGCATGATGGTTGTATAGCTCGGTCTTCTTGTCACACTCCTAACAGAGAGATCAAGGCCTATCTCTGACTCATTTTCTTGCTTTGGGGACCCTTTTCCTCCTACTGGGTTGCCTCCGCCAGCCTTGATATGAGGTATGTGCCTAGTCTAATTGTACCTTGTTTTGCCACATGTCATTGGTATCCCTGAGAGGCCTGCTCTCTTCTGAAGGGAAATGGAGGAGTGGATCTGAGAGATAAGGGAGGTGGTGGGGAGCACGGGGAAAAGAGGAGAAAGGAGAAACTGGTCAGTGTGTAATATAAATAAGAAAAATAATCAATCAATTAATTAAAAAAACAAAAACAAACATGTTTTTCTTTTCATTCCAGAACTTTTCCATTTAACTATTATGATATATAAGAGTATTTGTTAAAGCCCTGGAGTCCAGAGCCAAGGGATGAGTCTCTCCTCTGACTACATATAGTCATGGCCTTTAACAAGTCACTTCCCTCTTTCCTGTCAAGGCTCCAAATAACAGCTCAGGCTTATACACAAATGCCTAGAGGCAACACTTGCTGACTTAACCTCCTGCTCCAACTCTCTCCATAGAAACCTGTGGCAGACACTTGAAGTCAATTACTGGAGAGGACAAACTGGGACAACAATTCATTCTCTCTTTCTCTCTTCTCTCTCTCTCTCTCTCTCTCTCTCTCTCTCTATATATATATATATATATATATATATATATCTCCATAAACAGAGAGAGAAAAAAAAAACTTATGAAATATGTATGGAAACCTATAAAAAATATATATGGATGTGCATATAAATACACACATATATATGCATATATATGCATATATATATATATATATATATATATATATATATATATATATATTGTACTGGCTGGTTTTGTGTGTCAACTTGACACAGGCTGGAGTTATCACAGAGAAGGGAGTTTCAGTTGGGGAAGTGCCTCCATGAAATCCAGCTGTGGGGCATTTTCTCAATAGCCCCTTGTGGGTGATACCAGCCCTGGGCTGGAGGTCTTGGGTTCTATAAGAGAGCAGGCTGAGCAAGCCAGGAGAAGCAAGCCAGTAAGAAACATCTCTCCATGGCCTCTGTATCAGCTCCTGCTTTCTGACCTGCTTGAGTTCCAGTCCTGACTTTGTCTGGTGATAAAAAGCAATGTGGAAGTAAGCCAAATAAACCCTTTCCTCCTCAATTTGCTTCTTGGTTGTGATGTTTGTGCAGGAATAGAAACCCTGACTAAGACATATATATATACACACATATAGATATCACCCTGGAAATGAAAGAAAATGAGATGTAGCTCAGTTGTAGAGTAATTGTATACCATGTTCAATGCCCTATCATCTATTACTAGCACAGAGAGACAAACAGAGAGAGTACAGTCTAATTTCCTTATAAAAGTGCTAATGACAAATGTTCTGAAAACAAAACTTTATACAAAGAGTGCTTTCAACACGATATACCAGGGTGTCTAGGTGACATCTAGCAAACAACCTGGGATTTATGGGTTTCTGAAGCATGCCTCCAGTAAGTCATCATACAACCTTTGTGATTACTAGAATGGAGGACAGACTTGTCTCATGATGGAAATAGCTTTTTGTGGAAGTCATTCCCACTGGCATCGCACAAAGAGGTCACTTGTAAATAGTGACAGATGCATCCTATAGTGGCAAGAGAGAACCTAAGGAACCACATGGTAGTCCCTGGTTCTTCCTGTTCACTTTTGCTTAGCCACAATGGTAGGCTTAAAATCATCAAAGGTAAGATCCCTAGATGACACAGACTCTGAAACAGGGTCACAATGACTTCAAGCCAAAGCTACATTCTAGTGGTGAATTGTTAATCTGCTTGGAGCTCCTGGTGGGTGGTCAAGCTTCTAGCCACCCACTAGAGGTCTCTGGATTCTCAAATGAAAACCCATACACACACACACACA
>NW_022196892.1:759474-773803 GCF_008632895.1 Mastomys coucha | reverse complement strand
ACACACACACACACACACATACACACACACAAAATATGTACACACATATTTTAATATGCCTAACTAGCTCAGTGGCTGTGCATTTCCAAACTTCCCCACAGCTAGCACACACTCCCCTCCAGTATTCTTGAGTTAACACTTTCTAAATCTATGTTTTATCTTTGCTGCCCTGTTTCCTTCTAGCCAGCCCTCTCATGGGGTTATTTTCCCTTTGCACCTACATTGCCAGATGATTTCTCTCCTGCGGCTCTTAAATTTGATCTCTCTGCTTCTGCATCATGACAATTCTGTTCCTTCTCTCCTCTGTAGTTTCTTGCCTGGGAATCCTAAAAGTCCCCCTCTTTCACCCTCCCCAGCCATTAGCCATTGGCTCTTTATTGATTAATCAAAAACCATTTGAGACCCTCAGCATCTGAACACGCAGACTCCAGTGTAATTTTGAGAGCCAAAGACAAAGTATTAGAACCAATCCCCAATACTATACATGTTTTCTACTTCCCCAGGTCCTCATATTGGACCTGACTCATAGCTAAAACTGTGAAAATACTCCTGGAATCCATGCTGTCTGTCACATTTTGGGACTTCACTTCCTGGCCTCTGAATCTTCCAGAAGCATCAAAAACTGTACTTTAGGTAGAAAGATAGGAAGACACTGAGGGATAGGGTCCCATCTAATGACATGTGTCTTTCTAAGACCCATTTTGTAGCTCCTAAGCCCCTACTCAGATGATCCTGGGCATGGGTATCCCCATGATCGATATGGAATGCTCTCTGTAAGCAGTTGCATCCCCTCAATGGATGTATTCTTTGCCACTGTCATCAATAATTTATGAATCAAAAGGACTGATCTTAGTAACTGAAGCCATTACAACCTACCAAAAATAACTTGTGCTTGTGTGGGAACAAGAACAACTTGTAAACATGGAAACAATCCATTTTGAAACCCTATGAGCTCCAGGGAAACATATTTCACAATGATCCTCCCCTGTTGAAGAAGAGGGGAGCCCCTACATGGCATTCCTTCACCCAGTTCAACTTTATAACCAACTTAAGAGGTGGTTTCTATAGAGTTACAAGTGGTAAAGAAAATGAGGCAGACCTTGGTGGCCTGTTTTCTAAGATCTGAATATCATTTGAAAGTAAATGTAGCAGAGAAAGGGTTCAGAAAAAAATAAAATTCGACATTTATTATGAACTAATTTTCCATAGCACTATAATAATCCATTAACTCCAGAATAAAACTGATATCATTATTATCACTTTACAGCAACATCTGGTCTGATATTTTCCAAGGCAAACAAAAGCATAAAGTGCAACTGTGTCTCCTTAGATGTTCTTCTATGCTGTTTTGCATGCATGCACACAGAGGAGGGTATGTGTGTGTGTGTGTGTGTGTGTGTGTGTGTGTGTGTGTGTGTGTGTGTGTATGTGTAATGAAGCCTGTTACCCAAAGTAGAAAATGCCCAGTGCTAAGAAGGTTCCAGTTTAGTCAGGGCCCATGTGTTATCTTACTCGTATTTTAATAGGAGAAAGGCCTCAAAATTGAATTACTGTCTGACAATTTGGTTCAGAAGAGGGCATTGAAAACAAACCTTGTAGGATCACATTGTGTATGTTTTACAAGGTATGTCATAGCACATGTTTAAATCTCATGGATTTTATGCTTGGGTATGAGAGGCCTGGGGCAGTGAGTTCTGAGGTCAGAAAACATAGAAATGGTGAAATAAAATGCTGTCTCTACAGCTATAGAGACGAACCATAACCCTCTCAGTCTACAACATGATACTAGGAAAAAAGAAAGTGCAAGAGAGGAAGAATGGGTATGCACCTTGGGCTAGGGAGCTGGTGCCATGCATAAAATGCTTATTGTGCAAGTATGGGGACCTGAGTGTGAACCCCAAGAACCCACATAAATCCTGCACAGTGACACGCAATCCCAATAGTCTTACAGTGACACAGGAGAAAGAGACAAGAAGATCCCCAGAAGCTGGCAGGCCAGCTAACCTGGCATATGTAACAGCAAACAACAAAAGACTGTGTTTCAAGCAAGGTAGAAAGTTAAAATCAACCCCAGAAGTTGTCCTCTGACCTCTACACAGGAACCACGTCACATGCATCCTCATGCGTATGCAAGTGCCAATGACCACCACTCACCTCCAGCTGTGGTCATCTAAAATGCCTCTAGACATTGCCAAGCAATCCTCTGCCTCAAGGAGAAGTACAAAAACCCCCACCCCCATCTACACTGAATGTCATTTTGGTTATAAAGGAGGGAAAACATCATTTTCAGAAAAATAAAATAAAAGTAGAGATCACCTTAATAAGCAAACTAAGCTGGGCTCTGAGAGATCAATATCATGCACAAGTTTACATATAGGTTCTAGATGTTCTTTAAAGTTAGCCATGGCAATGCGAACCTGAAATACTAGTACTTGGGAAGTGGAGGCCAAAAATCCAAGGCCTCAAGGTCATACAGTAAGTTCAAGACCAAGCTGGGCTACATTAGACTCTGTCTCAAAAAAAGAAAAAGGACAGTAAAGGGGGCCAATAGGAGGAGAGTGCAAGCCAGGTAAAAGAGGGATGAATGTGATCAACCTGGAATACAACATGTGTGTTAATTACATTTCTCATCTCTGTAACAACACCTGACAGAAGCAATTTGGGGGACAAAGGACTTACTTGGTTTGAGGGGATAGGCATGGTAGCAGAAGGGTCCATCACAGGAGCATGCAGGGGCTGCTTGTCTCATGGCTTTGACTAAGAAGCAGAAAGACTGGGGTCAGAAGGGGTCTGGACTATAGCATTTAAAGCTAACACCTCAGTGACCTACTTCCCACCTCCTAAAAGTTCTACAGTCTCCCAAACTAGTACCATCATTTAGGGAGCAACTGCTCAAATACATGACATTTTTACATCCAATCCACATGTATGAAAACATCATACTGAAATTTGCTATTTTGTTTAGAATAACATACATGAGTAATTTAAATTTTTGAAATATATCTAAAACTGAAGGAGGGGGAGGACCGCTGATGTAGGCCTTCCAGACAGGAATATTGATTTTTTTTTCC
This sequence comes from Mastomys coucha, assembly GCF_008632895.1. Lineage (NCBI taxonomy): Eukaryota > Metazoa > Chordata > Mammalia > Rodentia > Muridae > Mastomys > Mastomys coucha. The sequence continues at coordinate 770,732 of NW_022196892.1, read as the reverse complement.
TGTTTATAAGCTACAAAAAGCTTCTGGCATTTTGTTACAGCAGCTGAAACAAACTGAGACAACATTCATTTGCTCTTTTATTCTTTCAGTCATTTGAAGAAGAATCATGGTGGCCTAGATACTTGCTTAGCAGGGACTAGATTTGACAGGAATGGGCAGGCATTTGGGACCCACAAAGGCCCCTTAAGCCAATGAGAACCCAGTGTTCTTCTGAAAGAAGCTGTAGGATCCTGAGGCAAGGCAGAGGAGAATCAGGACAACTCCCTATGGGAACCACTGAGGAATACAGCTGCCAACGTGAGTAAGGAAACTGAAAATGGAGGACAGGGCAATGAGTATAAAAAGTACCCAAAGCCAGAGTTGCTGATCTGCCTGCTGCAGCAAGACATAAGGCTGGACAAGAAAGTCATGACAGTGATTTCTTCCCTGAACAAGCTACTGAGGAAGTCACCTGCTTCTCAGCACCACAACTTGTGTTGTTCAAAGACTGCACAGCACTCGAGATGATAAACAAAAGAGATTCATTTATAAATCAAAGGCTCATGTTTAAAAAAAAAAAATCCAGAGGGCAGCTGTCAATATTTTTCTGCTTGTGTTTAATTAATCTAATTTTCTGCAGTAAATGTCATATGAAGATAATTATTGGTAAATTACTATAATATCCAATTGAAGTACTTCTCATGGCTGTTTGCCAATGGGGGGGGGCGGTGAAGCCTATACATGGTAAACGAAAGGCTTGGGTGGAGCCTGAGCCCTGAGATAGAACTCATTCCTCACTGAGAATTCCTAAGGTTTGGTCCCCATAGTGTACTAACAGACTACTAAAAAGCATATAGGGAATTGGGAAATGTGAGAAATATTTGCCTGGAGTAAAATGGGGAAAATTCTGCTTCTTTCTTCTCATGTAGTCTGAACTCTGTGTTGACCTTAGCCAAGCCATTTGAATCTATAAGATATGAAGCAGAAGATGCCTGATCACACAGCCACAAGGTCATGCTGTGTCACACCAAAGAGAACACTGTGGGTTTTCACCTACTATCAAGCAACCCAGTAACTCTGAGAACTCTTGTGTTCTCTGCCAATATATTTCCTTCCACTTAGGAAGGCCAGCCTTCTCATGATGCCAGCAACTAAGAATTTTGACCAAGACATAAATAACTGGAGGCAAGAGAGAGAGAAGCTGTATATTAATCAAGTTTCCTACTCAGGTTAGGCTCGCTGTGAAAGGCAAGAGCAGCTTGCTTTTAGAAATATGATGGTGGCAGCCACAAGCCATTTAGCTTTGATAAATGCAGAGACTGTGGCTTGGAGGGCACCTGTCTCCAACTAAAATGGGAACAGAAAGAATTATGACCAGAGAGATGGGAGAGGGCAGTCGATCCATTTACCAGAACTCGTGAAATGAAGTCATTAGCCAACAAACAAACAAAGGGCAGAAACATTGTTCAGTCTGCTATCATAACTTGAGGCCCCTACTTAAAAGAATTATTAGAATGAATGACAAATATCCCAGGCTGGTTGTGAATCAAGGCAGCTTTACCTCCTGAATTGTCTGCCTAGCTCCTTAGTATGCTCCCAGAGAACCCTCCTCAGCAAGCTGCCCACTGTAGAAGCTCTGGACAGACTGGTAGTTCATGTTTAGGTACTCGATAAACATCTATTGAAAGAATGGACAAATTGTTGCCTCGGTTCTGTGAAAACGGCCGTACTTTTAGCCACTTGAATGTACAGCCTCACTTAAGGGTGTTCATTCAAGCATTTCATATGCTTGTATGTTTGTTCATAGATGCCAACCAACAAGATGGCTGCCAATGATGCTTGGAACTTAAAATTTATGCTACCGTATAACCCCTTCTTATCCTAAACAGCAATGAATAGGTTTGTCCAATGTAACCAATAATAGTTCAGAAATGATTAAGGATCACTTCTAAGCCTACATCACAAAAGATACTATAGCCACCTTACTCTCCCGGATAGCTGGAAAAGAGCTAAACTGTCGCAGAAGAAAACTCTAGAAGCTTTCCACAAGATCCACATAGTGAAGAACTAAGGTCTGTTTGTTTTGCCAGGAGCCAGCATGAACATATAATACAAGTGGACAAACCATTTTGGACTCTTCCAGTCTCAAGCAAACCGTCAGAAGTCTGCAGCCGCATGAGCAACTGCAGCATAGAGCCAATCACTCAACAGAAACTACACCCTAAGCACAGGGGAGAGAGGGGAGAACTCTCCACAGAATCGGTGCTTAGAACAGAAATTGGAAGCCTAAGAATCTGACCTCTCATACAATGCGGTTTGGCCCACTTCCTTTCTAACCAGTCATCTGTAAGCCATTAAACCAGACACATTATGAAGGCTGGGCCAATCCCAGACCTGGAAACAAATACCTGGTTCTAATGTGAAAATGACTTAATGCCTCCTCACTTTCCTCTTTTCTAAGGAATATAATCTTATCTCAATTTTTTCTCATATATATATATATATATATATATATATATATATATATATACACCAATATCTGGTTTGGTTTGGTTTGGTTTGGTTTGGTTTTTCAAGACAGGATTTCTCTATGTAGTCCTCGATGTCCTGGGCTTGCTTTGTAGACCAGGCTGGCCTTGAACTCACAGAAATCCACCTGCTTCTGCTTCTGCTTCCCAAGTGCTGAGACTAAAGGTGTGCACCAGTCCTAGGTACATACTCTTATGTATTCCTAACCCATAAACAAAAGTTGGCAGGCAAGATTTTACTTCTGCAATATCCCACAGTGCTAAGGAGTCCTTTGCCAGCTCTAATCTGGAACATGGTGGCGTGTTTGCCGTGGGCAGTGCAGTGGCTGCAGCACCTTCTGACCTCAGGACTGTGTCAGAGAGCAGGGGATGGCTATACCCATTCAGCACGGCCACCCAAAGAACTGCTGGGGAAGACTGCAGTTGTGAGGACCCTCCTGATGGACTTGGTCCCTCTCTTGCTGAACAGGCCTTAAGGCTAAAAGCTGTTAAACTGGAAAAAGAAGTCCAGGATTTAACATGGAGATACCAGAGAGCTGTAGCTGATTGTGAAAACATAAGGAGAAGAACCCAGATATGTGTGGAGGACATGAAGATGTTTGGAATCCAGAGGTTCTGTGAGGACCTGGTGGAAGTGGCAGACATTTTGGAGAAGACTATCAAGTACTTTTCAGAAGGAGCCCAACCTAAGGACCACAAGCTTACTCTGGAAAAAGTCTTCCAAGGGCTGTCCCTGTTAGATGCAAAGCTGAAGAGTGTGTTTACCAAGCATGGCCTAGAAAAAAAAAATGACACCCACTGGTGACAAATATGACCCTCATGAGCATGAACTCATCTGTCACATGCCAGCAGGTGTTGGGGTACAGCCTGGCACCATGGCATTAGTTCAGCAGGATGGCTACAAACTTCATGGCCGCACCATTAGACTTGCACAAGTGAACATGGTAGTGGAGTCTCAGAGAAGGCTCTGAATAGGCCACTGGAACCAAACCCTCTCCCAGAATCAGTCACATATGTCTCCTTTATTTATTAAGCTGATTTGTATTATACATGAGGTCCTTCGTGTTCTCCATTTCTGATTTAGTCACATTGGCTGTATCTCTACAGTGTCTTACTGGGTTTATGTGACCTGCTAGTCTCATTGGGAATCCTGCCACTAGGCATTTGAATGATGAGTGTCATGTGGCCTTTATCAAAATGTTTACAAAAAAATCATTTAAATTGGTGCTCTGATGACTGAATCCAAAATCTTCTCACCTGTGCTTCCCTCTAGCTGCTGGAATTAGTGCAGCATCCTGTATCTTGTATTTTTTGAGAAAGGGAAAAGGTAGGGATTGGTTTGACATTTAGGTACGTAGATGGCAATACCTTACCCTTGTATAAGTTTAGATCATTTGGGCTGGTGTGTAGAGAGATTTCCCAAGGCTCCTTTTTTATTTCACTTTTTCCAGTCATCTCTTGGGCTTGTATTCCCTGTGAGGGTCACATTCGCACTGTTTTATAGCCACCCCTTTCTGGTCCCTTTTGGAAGGGCTAAAGGGTCAGGCCAGTCTTCCTTTCTTATTGTTGGTAAGGGAAATGAATACATCTATCATTAAACTGAGCTCAAGTCTAAGAAAGGCAAGCCCTGGTTACCTTGACAACACAACCCAATCCCAGGGAGACCAAAAGCCTCCATACATCTCAAATTGGAGAAATAGACTTTGGGGACCCGGCATGATGGCTGTCAATTCAAAAATAAAAACAAAATATTAAGGTGGGAAAGCAGAAAGAGTCCTTTGTCACCCACAGCTCTAGGTAGGTGAAGCTCATGTTGGAAGATTTCTACACGGGTATCATCAAGATTGAATCTTGTTCTCCTTGATGAAATGATTAGATAGTGGAGGTGAAAACTGTTGTTAAAATGTGTAAACAACAGCAAGGCATGACAGAGAACCTTCAAGGTTCCCTTAATCAGTCATTTCCTGAGTTTCACACACCAGAGTGAGATCTCTTCACATACTAAATGGGCTGTCCTGTATCACCAACCAACATTTATTTCTGATTGTATGGCTCTGAGCCCGATTCACAGAGCTAAACTGCTCCTGGATTCCTGACCCACAGTATTGTGGTAATAAATACATATTAGTCTTTGGAAGCCTCTGGATTTGGGGATAATTTTTTTCTATAACAATATATCAGCAACATGGTGTGTTACCAAGGGGTCTGTTTACAAAACTTTCCAGCAATGCAGAGCTATTGCAATCCCAGACTGTCAACACAGCATATATCTACACTGAATCTGTATAGGAATAGGCCGATTGGCAGCCAGACAAGGATGAAGGAGGGAGTTGGGGGGGAGCACCCCTAACTACTGAACTACTTCCTACAAATAGATTTATGATAAGAGAGGGCATTGCCTTTGGTAAATGAGTGTGCATCAGATTCTTGGAACCAGTGCGGGTTTCCTGATAGGATAAGGGCAAAGAACTGGGCGGAGATGGCAGGAGTAGCTAAAGGGCTTTGGCAGTCTTCTTGCCAGACAGTAAAAGAACAGTTCTTTCAACCAGGACACCTAGCTTCCCATCTGGAAAAGTCCACCATTGTAAAAATGAGGTCCTTCAATTGTCCAAACATGCTTGATTCCCTCCTGCTTGGTTCTGCCCCAACTCAATGAACAAAGATGGACACCAGCATCCAGGATGGAAGCTAAGTCTTGTGAAAGCCTGGTTGATCCCTAGTCCTGATAAAAGTGGGTTGTGTGTGTGAAGAGAACACACCCAGCAGTAAAGCATGTGTTTGGCAGGACCCAAATGTATTTGGTAAAGATCACTTCCTTCATTGTGAAACTATCAGCTCTTTGAACAACTAGCTTGGCCAACATTTGCTTTCAATGTGTACTTTTTGTGGGTGTGAGCAGGAGCAGGAAAAAAAAAGGAGATGACAGTATTTACTTTCAACAGTGCAAGAAATCAGTTTCCACAAAGCACTGACTGGTCAGCTGGATAGGAGAGAGTGACGCTCTAACGACTGAGCAGAGGCAGAGTGGCAAACTGGATCCAACATATGATACTGTATTTCATCCTTTGGGAACATGAAAGGAGAATCCCCATCATGCCAATACATCATGAGGTCTTCCATTGATAGGGGTATATTGAGTGGTACCTGTTCTCGTGGAAAAATGTCAGACAGCCTTATATGGTGGAAAGTCTAGGACTGGAAGAGTGTTATTAAGAGTTAACTCCTCTTATTTCTCTGTACTTTGATAAAAGAAGAACAGTGATCATTTTATAGCAAATATTAGGTTTTGTTTACTGATTCTTAGCCCTATAATTAACAGCAAGCTCACATAGTTCAGTATATTTCTATAGACTTGGAAGCTGAAATAATGCTAAATAGCTAGATCTCAAAGCTATCCAAAAGCCAAGCTGAATGCTGAGGCACAATGGCAGACACATGAAATCCATCAGTCAGAACACTGAGGCAAACACATCATGAGTCTGAAGCCATCCTGGGGTACATAATGAGTCTACATTTAAAAATAAAAAGAAAAACATCAAAACTGGTATTCACTCCTAGGTCCCAAAACTTACACTACTAAATAACTACTATAACAGCTGAAAGGACAAAAGCAAATGAAGTCATATATCCAGCAGAGAGCAATGCAAAGAACTCAAGAATTATATGTACACATTTATAATATATAGACAAGAAGAGCAAATATAACCAAAATACTAACATATATGTAAAAACTGAAGATAAAGGGGACTAATTGGTATTAAGCAAAGAGATATCTGGGTCCATCGTAATTAGGGGTTAATATTGCTAAAATAAAACATCATGAGCTGGAGAGGTGGCTCAGCAGTTAAGAGCACTAACAGCTCTTCCAGAAGTCCTGAGTTCAAGTCCCACCAACCACATGGTGGCTCACAACCACTTGTAATAAGAGCCAATGCCCTCTTCTGGTGTTTCTGAAGAGAGTGACAGCATACATTAAATAAATAGGTAGACAGTCAGACAGACAGACAGACAGACAGATGACAGATAGATAAATAGATAGATAAATAGATAAATAAATAATAAATAAATCTTATTTTAGCCGGGCACTATTTAGGTGGTGCACGCCTTTAATCCCAGCACTTGGGAGGCAGAGGCAGATTTCTGAGTTTGAGGCCAGCCTGGTCTACAGAGTGAGTTCCAGGACAGCCACGGCTATGCAGAGAAACCCTGTCTCAAAAAAAAAAAAAAAAATCATGACCAAAGCAAAGCAACTTGGGGAGAAAAGGATTTATTAGGCTTACACTTCCACATCATAGTTCATCACCAAAGGAAGTCAGGGAAGGAAATCAAGAAGGACAGCAACTAGAAGGCAGGAACTGATGCAGAGGCCATGGAGGGGTGCTGTGTACTGGCTTGCTCCTTGTGACTTTCTCAGCCTGCTTTCTTACAGAACCCAGGGACACCAGCCCAACCAGCACAACCTACAATGTGCCTTCCCAGAAAATGCTTTACGGGCTTACCTCGCCCAGTCTCATAGAAGCGTTTTCTCAACTGATGCTTCCTCTTCTCTGGTGATTCTAGCTTGTGTCAAGTTGACATAAAACTAGCCAGGACACTGTCATATTCAGTAGGCCATGTTTCTCCATATGCTGAGATTTTGTCATTTTTCCTGGTCTATGAGATAAACACATACACAGATGAGAGCAGGGTGGATTGGACACTTTCTATAAAGACAGAATTACTGTCTGGGAATGTAGCTCAGTTGGTAAAGTGATTGCCTACCATGCACAAAGTCTCCAAACCACATAAGCCAGCTATGATGATTCAAGCCTGTAATCTCAGCACGAGGGAGATAGAAACAGGAAGATTATCATCATCCTCAAGAAGTTCAGTGGCATCCTCAGGCATACGGTTGAGGCCAGCCTGGAATATGAGACCATATCAAACACATATCACACACACATAGAAAAACTGACAATCTCTCTGCATAACATTTTTTATCCAACTACAGGACTAAGTTGAGCTAACAAGCCATTGTCCTCATTGACCCTATTCAAGGAACTGACATACTCTTTTTGTGTATTTAAGTCAAGGCAAGCTTATGCAGCCATTTTAAGCACCATTTTGGTGAACCAGTGTGCTTGCAGAGTAGGGGAACTGGAAAAGGCTCACCTGGAGCCAGCATGATGGGTCTACCACGCTGAACTTCCCTCCGGGAGGAAGTGTATCCTCAAAGCATAATCTGGACTCCCCCAAAAGCAGTTGTTCCCAAACTCTTCAAAGCCAGGAAAGAGGAGGACACACTTTTCCAAAAATTCTGCCTTTTTACTCAAAAGTGCTAGAAGTCTTTCCCAGTCTACTTAACATACAGAATTTCACAGAGTGGAAAAGTTCAGCCCAGCAGAGTGCTAAAACATTAAGCTGTCAGGGTTCTAGAGCCACCTCACAAAACCACATGAACATGATTTCAGTCAGAGATAGTTTATTGAGCATATACCCTGGGACTGATTGATCAGGGCCACAGTACAGATTTGGGGACTGAGCTGTGATGTTGAGTTAAGATCCTACAGGGCGTTTAAGCCTAAAATCCACAAACGTCTGTGCCAAGTTATTCCACTGATCATGATAGGGGATTTCCTTAGGAACATGTCTTTGTTATACATTTATCCTGTTCCCATTGGTTGTGGTATTCAACTGTGGCGGAGGACTTGCCTTGTCTAATATTCATGTCTAATATTAAATTGTCTACCAGGATGGGACTTGTCTTGTCAAATAAACAACATATGAGAAAGTTTCCTTATAATATTAGTAACAGAACAAAATAACAGGCTAGCCAGGTACCTAGGCCTTAACACTGAGAACTGTAGCCTCACTGAATTCCACACGTGTCTCCTGACCAAGAGTCTGTTTTTGCTCACATTCAGTCCTTCAGTGCCTAGCACAAGAGGCAGTAAATGATGTTCAACTCAGATGCATTTGGAAGCCCTCAATCTCTGCAAAGTCATCTTCAAATAAAAACAGCCTAGCTTCAAAGAGAAGTGTCTTAAGTTCCATTTTTATACTTATGTTTCTCAGGGGTAGCCAGTTTATTAGTGAAATACTTCACATTTTCCAGATGTCTCACCCCAGCTTCAACCTGTTGAGAATACCTCTCCAACACCCCACACCTCTGACCTCAAAGACTCCTCCATTCTCATCATCAGCCCTGTGCACTTTGCTTCCCCAATGTGTCCTTTTCAGCCTGATCTTTCTTCCTCAGCTGTCTATTTTTTGTGCAGATTCCATACAACAGAAGATCTAAGAACTAGGTAGCAAAGTTCTCTCTCACAGGGGAGGGCACGGGTGTCAAATGTAAAGGAAGTAGTCCCGAGTGACCAAAGGCAACATTAAGCACAAAGAGAGAAAAAAAAAGATACTCACTTGAAAAAGATTTTGAGGAAAGGCCACCAAAGGGTGGATAGATGAACAAGGGGGGATCTAGGGTGCTAGTTTTGTGGGGACCCAGCCTGCCACATCCTCTCTCTGACTCCAACCAGCATCAGGAATTCTCTGGGTCAAGCACAGTTTATCCAACATCCACAGGAATCAGACTGCCCAGATAGCAGACACTATTCCTGCCTGAGTCCTAAACCAGGAAGGTCTTACAAGGCTTCACAAGAGGCCTTGGTACGAACTAAACCCATAGGACTTATATAGGGAAGTCCTTCCATGTAGAAAAGACCGGGACATGTGAGGAAACTATCCGAGTGAAGTTAAGTGCAGTGATGCTAGAGTTTGGGTGGAACCAGACTTAGATCTAAGTACATCGCGGCCATGAATGGTCCACTAGCATGACCTGCAGCCCTGAGCCCTGAGCTTTTGGTTCTTTTTGGTGGTTTTGCCATCACCATTTAAGACAACGTTGTCTTTGAATGTCCATCTTGCTTCCTCCTTCCCTAAGACCTCATGTGTGCTCATCCACAACCTCTTACAGGGGAGTGGGCTTCACTTAGAGTATACAGGAGCCCTGATTCAACCTGGCATTCAAAGCCAGACTTGTATAACAACACACTGCATGTCTGCTACATATGTGTGGGAGAGGGGGGCTCATTCCAACCCATGCATGTTCTTTGGTTGGTGGCTCAGTCTCTGAGCGTTTCCAGGGGTCCAATTGAGTTGACTCTGTTGGTCTTCGGTTCCTTTCACCTTCAAGGCTTTTAATCCTTTCCCCACCTCTTCTATAAGTGTCTCCAACCTCTGTCTAATGTTTGGCTGTGAGTATCTACATCTGTTTCAGTCCGCTAGTGAGTAGAGCCTTGCAGAGGACAGTTATGATAGGTTCCTGTCCGCAAGCATAATAGAGCACCATTAATAATAGCTGCCTGGAGGATGTAGAATAAGAGGAAATTGGTGAGAGTGAAAACTTGTACAACCACTTTAAAAATCAATTTGGCAGTTCTCAGAAAACTTGGAAGAGTTCTACCTCAAGACCACTCCTGGGCATACACCCAAAAGATGCTCTACCATCCTACAAAGACACTATGTTCATAGCAGCTTTATTTGTAATAGCCAGAAACTGGAAACAACCTAGATGTCCCTCAACTGAAGAATGGATAAAGAAAATGTGGTGCATTTATACAATGGAATACTATTCAGCTGTGAAAATGGAAAGGCATCATGAATTTTGCAGGCAAATGGATGGATCTTGAGAATATCATCCTGAGTAAGGTAGCCCAGTCCCAAAAGGACATTCATGGTATGTATTCACTTATAAGTGGATATTAGCCATAAAATACAGGATTTCCATGCCACAGACCCAAGGAGACTGAACAGGAAGGAGGGTGCAAGCAAGGATGCTTGAGTCTCACTTGGAAGGGGGAATGGAATGGTCATGGAAGGCAGATGGAGAGAGGGGTCTGGGTAGGAAAGCCTTGGGGTCAGGTGTGGAGAGGAGCCTTGGGGTCAGGTGTGGAGAGGAGCAGGGGGATAGCCTGATGGCCATGAGAGTGAATGGAAATCTGTAACTGATAAGGGGTAGGGGGCATCTCCAGGAAGAGACTGAGCACTGGCACAGGGGAGGCACCCAAAAACCAATGGGGGTGTCCTTAGTTGTGACTCACAGCATTGGAGATATGGAGCCTGGGGAGGTTGCATCCTGTGGCCAGGCAGGAACCCTGGTGTAGAGAAAAGGACACCAACCCACCCACAAAACTTTCAACCCAAAACTTATCCTGTCTCCAAGGAATGCGGGGATTGGGGATGGAGCAGAGGCTGAGGAAAGAGCTAACCAATAACTGGCCCAACTTGAGATCCATCCCATAGACAAGCACCAATCCCTGACACTATTAATGATACTCTGTTATGCTTGCAGACAGTAAGTAGCAAGTTGTTCTCTGAGAGGCTTCACCCAGCAGTTGACTCAGACAGATACAGGCACCCACAGCCAAACAGTGGATGGAGCTTAGGGACTCATGGAAGAATCGGAAGGATTACAGCCCTGAAGGGGATAGGAACTCCACAGGAAGATCAACAGAATCAACTGACCTGGACCCTTGGGGGCTCTCAGAGGCTGACCCACCAACCAAAGAACCTGGGGCTGGACCTAGGCCTCCTTGCACTTATATAATAGATATGCAACTTGACCTTTATGTGGGTCCCAAACAACTAGAGCTGGGACTATCCCAAAAGCTGTTGCCTGTATGTGGGATATGTTCTTCTAGCTGGGCTGCCTTGGCCAATGGGAGAAGAAGCACCTAGCCTTGCAGAGACTTGAAGTATGTGGGGGGGGGGGGG